>NC_092860.1:106846402-106971402 GCF_032062135.1 Pyxicephalus adspersus | reverse complement strand
TTTCTGCAAAGCTATCATACATTGTGTCGGCAGGGCTGTCAGAGGTAGCACACAGCATCCGATGTGTCATGGCTGTCAGTAATACAGAATAAGTTCCAGGCTGTCCTGTCTCTCAGTGCTATGCGGATGACTCCGTATTGTTGCCCCTGCACGGTTTGTAGATGTTTGCTTGGGGCCTGGTAGTTTGCATTTTGTTAGCTATGGCACTCTGCGTGTATGGCCTCAGCACAGGGTTACATTTTGCCCTTCTCTTCTAGGTGACATGGGGCACACGGTCTATTCCAGCTCCTCCACCTGCACCCTCGGTGTGTCTTGTGCGGCTGTGATCTCCTATGTTTGGTCTGCTTTGAAATGTAATATTGCTCATTTGTAAATTCCTTTCAGTTAAAATTAAAAAAAAAAGCTGGTTTAATGATTCTTGTGATTTGAAGTATTAGTAGCTGGGTTGAATATGGTCATTGTGAGGGGACATGTTGGTAGGGTTTATTATTTTATTTGGATTTTGTTATGTGGGAAGCTATTATTTTGTTGTGAAAGTAATAAAGAAGAAGCAGCATGCTGTTAGTATTCGGTGCCCAGGTGGTTACTCATTTTCCATATTCCTAAAGTGTATTTGTGCTTCAAACTTAGGCTAAATGGTAATCCTTTCTGAAGCAGAATATAGGTGCAAAGTCTCACAGTTTCTTTGGTTTCCAGACAGTGTTGTGACAGTGCTGGCGGTAAAGGGGAATAGATGTGTCTGCGGTAAAGGGGAATAGATCTATCTGCGGTAGCATGAACCCGGCCATCTGATGATTCTCACACAGCTTCTTAATTCTAAAACAACTTAAAGCAAAACTCTAGGAAAACATCTACAAGAAAACACAAGCATGCTACATGCTTTTCCTGTAAAATGATTTGTAATGCTGTCTATATTATCTGCATTTACAAAGGTAGTACAACCATTCATCTTTCTTCTCCCAGCCTCTTATGGGATGGCGAAGGAGAAGCAGCAGACTTATGAGGTACAGGGGATTACAAAAAGCTGATAACAAGAAAAATTCAGGTACCTACCATGATCGCTATTAAATATACAATTAAAGCCTACTATCAGTAAAAGGTTATATCTCCCCCACATCCATTCTGCTGCCAATATTCAGCAGGGTAAAATAATTATTTTACAGTAGGTTTAACTCTCATCTGTTTTCACATGTCCCCCCTTGGTGCTCCTTCTGAGAGTCTTTCAGTCAGAGCTCACCTCAGACCGGTCCGTGTGACCCAGGCTGCTGAAAAGGAGGACTCCCTTCCTTTCTATAGTAGGGGAATCCAGTAACCCAACTCATCACCTGACCACAGATTTAGATAAGTAAAAGGGATATTTTAAGGGGAACTAAACTCCCCAGGCACTAGAGGTTAATTGAGGATAAGTCTCCCCATTCATCACATTTATAGTGCTCTGTGATTGGCTGAGGAAAGGTAAACCCTGATGACAGCTCAAACGTGGATCCCGCACTGACAGGAGGAATCATCCTGTCATTGTTGGATAACCTGTAAAAAAAATAATTTAGTTACACAAATCACACACATTCAATAAAGTACTTTAACATTAAAGCCAATTTTTTTTTTTACACATATTTTAACACACAAATTCTCGAAGTCGAATCCCGTATTTTTCGGGCCCTTTAAAGTTTCTTAGATTCTTTACTAGTGTGTTGTTTGGTATATGTTAAGCAGTGATTTCTCATTTCTGTAGTGGTTGAGAAAAAAAAAACTATCTGGGTTTCTGTTGTTTTATAGGCCAAATGAATAATTTAGAGAGTAATCGAGAGAGAGCAGCCATTGTGTTATTTTCCAGTTTGGTATCACACACATGACATTTCTATGAATTGTGTGTGTTCTGCTTTGTCCCACCCACATGACACCTCTGGGTGGAAGAAGAGGAGAACTGGGGTCATGTGACTGCAGATGTATCGGTCAGTAGTGAGGGAAATTTTAAACAATCTAGCAGCATTATTATGCACATGGAGTGGAAAGCATTAGGTATTTTTATTGTGTTGTAGAATTGCACTTTAATTTTTTAGGCACTAAGATTAAACTTGTTCATTACAAAAAAGGAAAAACAAATGAAAACATTATGTATTACCTGTAATGAGTGCTGATTCAGCTGGTTTGCTGACAAATTTCAGTGCTATGTATGCGGTTTGTGGCTTGTGGCAGGAAGTCCATTGCTGTATGATTATAAGCATGGTTTGTCACAAAAATGTAGTGTTTGCAGGTGTTTTTATTTAATCTGAAATCACTGGATTTTCATTGTTTTTAGGATATAAGATTTCATTTATCTAAGAATAGGTGTACTGACCCTGTCTTAGTTACTGTTCTGGTGTAATTTGTGGTAACCCCTGGGTTAATGGGTGGCAGTAGCTGATAATTGGTTTGTTGTTTTTATTTGCTGTGACAATGTCAGTTTACAGTTGCTATTGATGCACACCCTTAAAACACAGAATCACACACCCTCTGAAAACACCAGCTGAAATCAACCACATCACCATCTGTTGCTCTTCTTGTTGAGGAGCTGTTCTGACTTCACTTATAAGCATTGCTCAGAGGAATGTATTACATTGAATTATTGTCTGTGGTCCCATAGATTTCTCTCTTCTGTCATTTACATCTGTGAACACATCTGAAGTAAGTGAAGTACATACATAGAACCTTTATGTGAGGATTAAAGTTTACTGTAACACCTTTCATGTTTAACTGAAAAGGTCTTTTTATTCTTCTGCATAGCATAGACCTATTGTCCCACATGTACAGTTGTATAAAAGTGTCTTACAGTATGACTTTGGCTTCATTGGGTCTTATCTAACATGCACACATAAGAAATATCATACGATATTCTTTATTGCCTTTACTTTTTACAGGTTCTCTTGATAGCCAGCCAGCTTGCCCAGCAACACATACTTTTCAATTTGTTTTAGTAACAGTTTTTATTGTATTAAAGACTTTCCTGACTCCCCACCCTCATAAGACACTGCCAATGATTGGCTACACCAGGCACTACATCATGAGAGTATTTGGTACATGAAGTGGTGGGAAAGTTAAAAATGTAGGGATTCACGGGAAATGTAAGCAAGGATAAATAGTTTAACTCTAGTACTCTAGGTCTATGTTGTGTTTCAAAACCGCTTTATTGTTGTACATTACTAACAAAGTATTTTTCATCCATGTCTCAAACTGGTAAGAATGTAAGAAATGATGACTGTTTATTTGTTCCCGTGTAATGATGCCAGGCATTTTATATGGAATGATCTGAAGGGCATTTTCTATACATTATTACATTTACCCCAGTGAGTAATAGGGACAATTATTTATGAAATATAGGAATCAATTGATAGGGATCAGCAAGGATTGGGGGGTTGGTCTGGTAATAACATTGTTTATGAAATTGGGTGTTGTGATCATAGCCTATTCTCTCAAGAGCCCAAAATTGTAGCTAGGACGGCCTAAATATATGCATAAACATATGTAAAATATTAAACCCTTATTAAACATAACCCTTTACTACTCTATAGTATCGCATTTTATATTGGGAAGCTAGGTTAGTTGTGGTTGGGTTCTGTGAAGTGGCATAAACATCTGCAGGGGCTTCTATATAATTAAAGTGTTCTTCTAGTGTCTGGAGATGGGCAGCTACATTGTCTTGGCATGATGGTTCATTAAAATGAAAATGAAATAGAGCATTTCCCTTGTACAATTAAAAAGTTAAAAATGTTAGTCTTAGTCTGTTTTGAAAATATGTTGCCTATTGAAACAGTCAGATGTTTTTGCTGCTGATAAATATAATTTACTGGTGCTGGCATTTTCACTGGGCTGGGGATGTCCTGATGACTGGGAATTGTCCAGTCCTGCTCTACTACTAACACATCTCCATTTCCTGTGTCTTTATTATATGTGTGTGTAAATGTAGGTTTTTAATTTTGCTGAACCATGCATAATATTTACAATTTCACATTTTAACATTAGGTATCCTTTCTGAACAGGTTATCATCTCATATCTGGTAAATAATCAAAGGCTCTCTAGATACCCAACTACAAGATGTTCTGACTTCTATATCTGAAGAAAACCTGAGGGATAAATGACTGAGTAGAATAATTTGGGTAATGCTTGTCCTAAAGCAAGTTTGAGGATAGCTTCTTCTCTGCACATTTGGATCTTATAGTGATTACCTAGAAACTAACTGCTGAAGTTACATTGAACATTGAATACCATCTCCATCATGGATTTGCTACTGCCATCCTGACGTCAGGACCCCTGGAAGCTGCCTACCTTCTGCCAAAAACAAAAGTTAAAAGTCACAATTAGTCTGCCTCCAAAGGGTTGTCGACTGGAAAAGGTTGGTTTATCATTGTTTTTTTTCTTTTTTTGTTATTTCAAATATGAGTAATTTATGTAACTTCATAAATCGTTTTACAGCTCTGCCATCAAGGTAAAGCAGAACTACAAAAAAAATACCAAGATACAAATCACTATCCTAGTGTTCTCCCAAGATCTTTTTCTCAGCTCGGTGACGGGAAGCTGAAGCCAGGGGGTCAAAAAGTAGGCGGGCAACACAAATTTAGTGCTCCCAGTTGTCTAATTTTGTTGCCTTTCCACAGCCCACCCATAGTTTTTCAACTTTCAAATGCCTGCCCCTTTAGTATGTCCCTTTTTTTTTGTCATTTAACGTCTACCCATGGCTTGAAATTAGAGAAATGGGGGTGGCGGTTAGTGGCCACCTGCTGTCAACCTGGTGCACCAGGGCTTTCCAGTAGGCACAGCTGTTGAGCTGCTCCAACATCCTGACAGCTCCCTCCCCATAAAGCCAAAAGAGAACTGACAAATTGCCGGGTACTGCATCTGGTAAAACTTGACTGGGAGAACACCTAACTTCACTAAATGTTGAGAAAATGTTTAACCAATTTCCCTCGAGTCCAGATTATCTTGGATGCATTCACCGCCTGTGAAGGGATAGTGAACGCAAGTCAGTTGATAGAATACTAACTCCTTGGGCTCTTTTTGTAACAATCTAGCTTTACTGTAGAGGGAATTCAAGTCACTGATATCGTGTTTAATGCAGTTACTTAAACTGCTTGTATTTACAAAATATTTTCACTACTATAATATTGTAGTAGTGTAACTTCTATTCATTACAGAGCCACATAAGCTGTGCTTTTTACAGCTGCTTCTGTGGTACAGAGCAAATTCCATAGCTGCAATACAAAGAATATCTCAATATAACAAATATAATTGAGGGGAAATATTCATAATAAATGTGTTTACTAACATGAGTAAAAAAAAACTTCTTAGCAGGTCCTACTTCACAGTCCCTGATATAGGCTGAAGTTGGGCTTTTGGGAAAAATTTACATTACCATTTGTCCTAAATTATTTTCCTGGTTTAAGTATGCAAACAAAATTAGATATGCATATACATTTAGGCTCTAGCATCTTTGTTTCCCAGTTCTTAAACACAAAACATCTTCAATGATCTTTCCAGTTAAATAATCCTGCTAGTTAAATTTATTGAAGAAATTAATTTAACAAGAAATTGTCAAAATACATGATAATTATTATGAAATAAGTGATGTCTCTGACATAACCATTTTCTTGGTAACTGAGATTCAAAATAAACACATGGCCGAACAAAGCAGTTAGACAGCAAATGGGAAGTTCAACGTTTGTAATTTTGCTTGAGAGCTAGACCTTCATCGTATACTCACAAGGGTCACAATTTTCCTTACATTCATATATGTGCTTACAACTTTTACATCACCATCTAGTTTAAAGAACACTGTGTAAATGATTCAGCAATACTCTAAGTAACATTGGTTTACAGCTGTTACTCTTTCAGACCTCACAGATATCCACTCTTCCCTTCTCACGTGCAGTCTTTAGAGAAGAGGTGTCAAAGTAGCTGCATATAACAAATGGGCTTTGATGTCAGACTATAGACTCTGCAGGTAGCCTTATAAGTTTAGCCTAACTCAGTCTATGCTCCCATTTGTATGTGATTGCTAAAGGTCATTTATGGATAGCAGTTTGTTCATTCGAAGAGTTTTCGAAATAATTCTTGTTCTCAGTAATGGTGTAAAGAGGTGCTGTTTTGGTGCAGATATTCTTTTAAACTGATTGCCTTCTTTTATCATTTTGGGAATGTAAAAATTTGATAACTCAAAGGTTATCACTCATGAGGGTATCTATAGGCATTTTAGATCACCAGCCGAGACTGGCTGACTATTGTACAACTAATAAACTTATCTGAAAACTATCAATAAAACGTCTATGCCCCTTTTTGGACTTTTTATTTGACTCCTGTGGTGTCAGAAGATGCTAATATACTTTTTTTACTGCCGCCAAGTAGGGTTGCATCTAAGTTTGCAGGAGGAGTGCCAACATTCCTACCTGTTTGAGGATTTTGAATTTCAACACTTCTTTGCTAGGAACAAATGTTCTGTTGTACCGTTAGTCTGAGAATTTTGTTAGCCCATGATCGTTAAACAGAAATATTGAATCTGATGTAAAAATGAGTGCCTTTTGTTTTAGTTGTCTGTGACCATGATAAAGTTCATAATTTGTACTGGATCTATTTATTGTGTGAATAGCCACACTTCTTTTCCTAGGGCTGATTGGCTTACTTTTCTTTCCTGCCTTTAGCTAACCTGAAAACTTGGTTTCAACTAATAGACCTTTATATGCCTATAAAATAACCCCCTTTTATGCGTGTTCACATTTTTTCACTTGAACACATTACCTCCTGAAGCCGAGAAGTCTTTAATATTAGTCCGAGAGCATACAGCCATGTTTGGAATATTTCATGGTGCAATTCTTCTGCTGGTGGTGGTGCAGGTTAAAGCTTTAGCTAAGCCTTCACTTCAATTTTGTGCCACTACCATTAGCATCAGACCTACGTGACACAAGACTGTTAAAGGAAGGGCAAAGAATATTTTCCTTGTGTGGGCTCTTCTAAAGCTAAAATTAATTTCTGTTCATATTATGGACACAGTTCAATAAATCAATAAGGGGGCACATCCCTTTTACCTTCTTTAGTAGTTATGGATTAGTGTCAATTATTATTTAGTGAGACTGTGCCCTACTACTATGCTTTCTATTTTAGAACACTTGGGCACGTATTGTATGGTATCACCCTGTTTTTAAATTTAAATAGAATACAAATTGAAATTTAAACTTGTAATAGAAATGTAAAATACAAATACTAACAAATCCTCTCCAGGTGAATCATTGACTTTAGGGCAGTTTTACCTAAAGTTTCTAGGAAAAATGAACCTTTTGGTCACTTTACAAGTATAATAGATAAACTAACACATTTTAAAATGTACAACATTGTAACTTTTCAAAAAAAGCTTTATTGTACAATTGAGCTTCAGTTGGTGTCTTGGAGAGTTAATGCATGTGAACTCTCCTCCTTTGTCATGTATAGAGGTCGTTCCTGATCATCGTTCGTAGATCTGCCATGAGGTATCCATGAGTGCAGTTATTTGTTATCAAAACCAAAATTGTACAGGCTTCAGTATTTACATGATTGTTCTCATCTTGTAGAATGCTTGATCTTAGATAAAGACAACTTTTCGGTGATAAAAGCAGATGACTGCTGGGGGGTAGTACTATCACATCTGTGGGATACTTGTAAGTGTAATACTAAGTTACCTAACGTGCGTACACATAACATAAAAAATATATCTAACACTTTCAAGGGTTTGTTTGAAGTACCAGCACCTTCCTATATATCAAGTTAAAATCGGTGTAAACCCTACTTGAATGAGGTTTAATTTGCTAATGTATTCTGTATCATAAACAGTTGTTTTTCTTCTCTCTTACTTTTTTTTTTCTTCTTAAAATCTTTAATTGCATGTCAGCATTTCTGATTTCCAGCAGTCCCTTTTGCCCACTCAAAGTTAACATTGACTTGTTAGAGTGGTGCCTGTAAATAATTCCTCCAGCTCAGCTTGCTTATGCTGACATTAGACTGACCATGCCTGTGATATGTGTGCTTTTAGTCTCCAATGGTCCATGCATTAGGGTGACTGTGCAGGAAGTTTAATTTTTATATATATATATATATATATATATATATATAAATAATATGTATATAAGTTGCCACCACTTATAACAGGATTGCTTAGGTAGTTAATTGAAAGTTGATCCCACTGATTTACATAAACATTTTAGAAAAAGGATATGGTGAAACAAACAGCGATGTCTTTAAAGCAGGGACTGTTAAAAATCTACTAAAGTTTACTAAAATTCTGGCAGTATATATCATTTAATAATATTTCTTCCTTCATTTATGTCTTAACTTGTATAGATTAGAGATGTAAGTTTGCATGGCTGAACTATGGTCTAAAAATGCATTTGTCCTGATTGGAATTACCTTGGAATAGTTTTTGTTATTTACTCAATAGTATATAGCACAGTTCTACACACCAGGAGGTCTGATGGTGCTCTGACTTAATTTGCAGCATGCTTTCTCCAGAATTTTGTTTGTAAATATTAACATTAGAGCTAGCCACTTCATATCATTTGCCATAAAAAGTCAATCATGGTAGCTTACAAGTACAAAATTATTGGATCTCTGTTTTTCCCTATGCTTGCAGTTGACAATAATAGAGAAGTGGTGCTAAAGTCATTTTGCATCCAGATACTAAAAATGTGGCTATATTGCTGGAAAGGGCAACATTGGATAAATACTGAGTAAACTATTTGTTCTCTCCTTGGCTGTAGTATATAAAGTAACAAGTTAATGTTATTAAATAAAGCACTGGCTGACTTAGCAGAAAACCTTGTTTGAAAGTAGTAAAGGGATTTTTTTAATGAATCTGTTCACCAAATTTTCAAATAGTTTTTAATATCTTTTTGCAGTTTAGAATGTTGTCTTCATTACAACAATTTTTGATGCGTATCTTTAGGTTCCATGTTAGGGGTTCTGGTTTTGGATCAATATATCTGACCTTGTCTCCCAGTTCTGTTTTGTCTATATGATCACTTTCTACAATCCCAGCCTTAACAATGTCAACCTAAAGTGCACGCATTTAGACAAGTAATGACTGCAAGCAGCAGGACAGGTAAATAACAAAAGCATTAAAGGCATGGTATTTTATACACAGCAATGTAGTAAACTCGATGTTGTTGCTTAATCCACAGAGGTTTTAGAAAACACTTATCTTTAGAAACATTATGACAAACAATAGTTTAAGAACAGGTTGAATAATTTATGATTAGATTTGGTGCATTCTGTGTACCATTGGAAGTTACAGTTCTAGTAACTAGTGTTTGGCGTGTGATCATAGTTTTCTTTTTTCCCCATTTTGTTTTTCTTTGTTAATGTATTCCATTGAGTATTTTAAGACAGATGTCCTGAAGTTGCTCGACCAGCTGGCTCCAAATTGTCCATTTATGCAAAGAATGCACACTAACTTGAATCTGTTGTTATTGGACAAAATCCCATATTTATGGAATTTTTTTAAATAAATAGCAGTTCATTGAACAGTTTCTAATTTCATATCTGAGCCTTTACTTCCTTGTATGGAATTCTCCACATAGCCACCTAGACTGAAGTACAATATTTACTCAACTTGTGAATAAAACTCTTTTTACATTTTGGATAATAGTATGACATATAGAAACATTTTTATGAGATTATTTTAAACTCATTTACAAAAAAAATAAAATGCATATGTATTTTTTTTAAAAGCCTGTAACCTCTCCGTAGCTATTGAATGTTTATTATATTGTAACCTGTAGTTTAGACTTTTTTAGGGCGTGTACAGATTTTTTTTTTTTTACCAAGCAAACCAAAATTCATAGGATTCTATCTGTGAAACATTAGTTTTTTTAATCTTGGCTGTTTTATTTGATATTTTACACAGTTTTCTGCACAACTTCAAATCAGATGATTTGGCCTTTCATTCAAGGTGACCAACGCGTTTGCATTTATATCATTCGTACACAGTTTTTGTTTGATGGCATGGGGGCATTGATTGTCCTGGTACATAAAGTCTTGATTGATTTGAAATAAGTCAGCAGCACATAAGTCATCAGCACTAGCAAGTATGTGAATGTCAGTGATGACTACCCCAATACATTGTCTCCCCACTCCATATGCAGCGTGACAGGACCAAACCATTACAAATGATGTGCACTTCAAGGTTCATTTTGGTTCTTTTTGTGCGAATTGGTTTGCAGTTGTTGACAAATGTTGATGTTTCCTAGACAAGCTTTACACTTTCTCTATAGGCTTACTTCTTGTTTTACACCCTGTAAGCTCATAGAAAATTAAGGGACGATGGGCTGTCACAGAAGTCCTCTATGACCATTCTCAGGCTAGCTCAGGTGATGTCTGCATCATTTTCAGGTAGCAAAGTCTCAGAAGCCATTGGTTTCATGCTGCCAAATTGCAAAACACATGTCCACTGCATTAAGCCAGACATCCTGTTTTTTTCTTAATGCTTAATTGTCCTGCAAATTGTGGTATATTGATTCAGGTTGAAGGCAGTTTGGTGAGGGGGCAGCCCTAAACATGTTTTTGGTACATCATTTCTGTTGTTATTACTTAGATTCTCTTTTTATTTTTGTGTTTTGAGTAGAGGAAGTTTCACAACGTTGTCTTATGGCAAGACTAGACACTCGCAGAACTTGGAATAAAGGAAATTTACTTTCTGATGCCTAAGTAGACCTCTGACCAGGTTTTATAGCAAGCAGTAGATAAACTAAAATAAGCGCTACATGACTTTTGTTGCTGAAGTTGCTGCTGTGAATGTTCAATGCCTGGGTACAGGATCATGTAAAAAATTCATATTTCATATCCTACAGTAGTAAATGGGAATTATAGAGGCTGAAATATTAATATAATTTTGAAAATATCTTGCAGCATGGTGATTGGTTAGAAAGCCAACCAAAAACTGCTAATGGCCTTTTTTTATTTTTTTTTTTTGCAATGTGAAACCTAAAAAAAATATTTAAAGAATCTTATTTCTTTTGTGTCTGTGATCTGGCTAAGCTGAAAATCATTAAGAAATAAACAGCTTTTCACTAGAATTTCAGGAAACAGACATCTGGTGGCTCTACAAATACAAATAAATAGTCCTAAGCTTTCAAGTGCCTTATATCTGTACAGCCATTGTTTCCTCTTCTTTTGAGCAATTCTTGTTTTCTGCGTTTACATTTAATACTTGGCTGTCTGACCTTGTTTGAGAATGACTGCAAAACGGGAAAAACATAGAAGGGGCTGTTGCAGTGACAGTGGAAGAAGGTAGTATTAGGGTAAATATACAGGGGAAGAATGTAGGAAAGCACTGAATGGAAAGGTTGGAGCTTATTCATGGTTGGTTATTCATTTAGTTGTGCCTGCACAGGCTTGTGTGTCAATGTTAAGTATCTGTGCTTTCTGCTTTGCAAGGAGTGTGCATGGATATGTAAATATTCAGTCCTGTGGCATATTGCTACTGCAGTCTGTATGTGTGCTGCAGATAACACTTTGCTGCCACTGACTTTGTGCTCTGATTTGCATTATCAATCATCACGCTGCAGTGTATATTATTATATTTGTATATTATTCAGCACCACTCTTCATCTCATCATAGTGTAATACCAAAGGTATTTGCTGTACATGCAGCTTAATGCATGAGCTTGAATTCTAATATTTTCCCTTGTTTAATAGATTTTAAAACTTGGCTAATGTCTTTTTTTGTAATAAAAGCAATGTAGTGCCATTATTTAATGCCAGAACTTATCACTTTTTTTTATCAATTTTTTTTTTTGAAGAAATCAAAACCTTAAAACCATAGTATAATATTTTGTTTAAAGGATAGATACAAACACAAACATTGACTGTCAGAAATACAATATTCTGACAGTTTAGCTGCTTTTTCAATGTTATCTTTTTCCACCCCCTCCTCTCCAACAATAAAATGGAAAAGAGTAGCAAAGATGTTTTTGTAGTCCATTCAGAAGAGCAGCTCAATCTCAGCTATGGCTACTGTTTAAAATATATTGAATATTTTTATATATTGAATTTTTTAATATTTACTGGATAAGGCTATGTACACACGTTCAATTTTTGTTGTTTCTTTCATGATCCTGTCCAACGACAAAAGCAATGTTCTGTTCTATGGAGAAATAAGGGGGGAGAATGCGGTAACGGCACCCCGCTGTGCTTTTCCCCCTTCACTTGCCTTGTGGTTGTTCGTGGATCCTCGTCGACGGATCCATGAACAATAACCGCTGTACACACTTTAGATTCTCGTAGGATACTAGCCGATACGAAACGATATGAAACGATAATCGGACGAGAATCACACTTCCAAAGATTGGTACACGAGAGCTGCATTGATTTGCACTGGATTTTTGAAAGGAGAATTTACATTTTATTTACATTTTGCTTTGCAATGTATCTTAAGAGACTTGCATTGACAGAAAAACACCACGGCCATGTGTTTTATCTGTGCATTGATGCGTACAGCAGCACTTGTGCATACTGCACAGTAGCACATGTGTGTTAAAAAGCCATAAATGATCTAGTAACTTGCAGGGAGATCAGACTGGTGATTGAGCCACATCATTTTAGGCATGTGTATATTTTCCCACCACCTTACTGGTCACAATAGTAACAGTTGTACCAGGATCTTAAATATTTAGGAATACCTATACTTGGTCCACTTACTTTCAAGCAACAATAGCCACAAAAGTCATTCCTTTGGAGAAAATGCCACCTATCTAGTCACTTCGAGTGCTGCAGAAGTAGAAATATAGAGTTGTGCATGCTGGGATTGATGTGTAACTTTACACCTGCCCTCTGCCCTGCTCATCACCTGTGACCATAGAATTACCAGTATTCCTAATCACATGGGCCGACAAGTCGGTGAAGTTTTAACAGAGTGCACTTACATAGTAGTATTAGTCTCCCATATCCTGATATTGGCACTTGTTACGTGTCGCATAGCCACGTTAAGGGCACTATTAGGCTGTGAATCCACACAAGTGGTATTTAGCTTGTGTATGTTTTTATCATTCATGTGGTGGTGGGGAGTTCTTTGCTGCTGCATTGTCAACTGCTTGGCTTCATACTTAGGAGCAGACATTGTGTCTTAAACTGAAAATTAAAAGAAAAATTAATTGGTCCATCTGTCTAACTTTTTCAGTCCATGCCAAGCACTGATTTTGGTGTCGCTTTTCATGATATTTTAGTCTAATAGTTTAGTGATTGTTAAATTTTTACTGATATTTTTACTCCTGCTCCTTTACTACATAAAAGTTATACCCAAGCTATTTCTATCATCCTAGTCAGTGTTCCGAATCAGTATTTTTACTGGAGTTTGGCTTTACGGGTGTAAAACGATGTTTTTGTAGTAGATGCATTTTCCTCCTTAATACATGAAATGTATGATCGCAACTTGCAGGAAACATTGTATTTTAAATTTTGTTTTATTTTGCTACCTATTTGTTTCTTTCTACCAGTTACTTAATTTTAAAGCTTAGTAGTATATGTAATAAAATCTGAGCTCTGTAATAGACTGCCAGTACTTCACAGGAAATAAAAAAAAGTCCAGTTGGTATGTCATTTTTTTTTTGAACTTGCTATTCTTGTGATAAACTCAACAGTGCCTCTCTCCTCCTATTTCCTAAGGTTTCCGAAATAAACACTAATCCCTATATGTGACGTTTGTTCATGAGGAAGTTCACATTCTGCTAGCCAGTAACAATCTATCCTGGGTTTTCAGCACATTCATTCTGTTCATTATCTCCTGCTTATTGTGCTGCCGTGCTAAACAAAGAATAACATGCTTCACAGTACCAGACCACCAGTGTGATCACTGAATTGTTAAACAGAATATTATTTTCTGTATATTTGAACCTGAGGAAAACATAATTGGAGGTGAAAATGCATTAGCGGAAGTAACTTTTAGTAAATTCAGAAATAAAGGCAACTAAAGATAAATGCAACCCTCAGCTTTTCATGTCGCATTTAAAATTCTGCACCCTGCTTCCTTTCCAACTTCTTAATTTAGGGAGGCTGTAAAATATATTACACAAAAGATATGAAGGTTTAGGAGACAGAATGTAATGATTTGCACAAAGCTTTGGCTTTATTGAAGCTAACTTCTACTTATACATGGTTTATGATTTATTTTTTAACTGATATGTTTAAATTGTAGAGATGTCTGCTAAAGGGAACAAAATGTATGCAGTGTATATAAATATCATCCTAAAGCAAGCAGAGCACAATGCACATTGATATATGCTTTTTTAAGGTATTTTTTTTATTATTATTCCAGTTTGGCTGTGATAAAGCTATAGTGCTGCTTTTAGCAGAGGCTCGCTGGTGATAGTTACGTCTTTGTTGAACTTTATCATAGTCATCCCCATTGGAAACTGTCCCATCTAATCCTGCTTTCTAGGTAACTCAAAGCTAAGAATTTTCCCCACTTTGATTTGTTAAGGACAGTGGTCACGGGGACAGATATACTAAATCTTCATACTGGAACTCCAGATGGCAGCTCCAATCTGAACAAGGGTTTTTACTCTTCACCACTTTATTTAAAAACGCTAGAAACAGGTTACGTTACCTAAAATGCACTTTAAGCTTAAAACTTAAGCATGGCAAGCCAAAAATCTTGGATATTTCACTAACCTGACTGACCTGGCATAGGTGGGCAATAAATGCTAGCTCTGTGCATGACTAACATCAAGATCCAGCACGCATTCATGGTTTCTGGAGAACAACAAAAATTACTTAACTGGTTCTATGATATAGGTAAAACTTGCAGCTAGTGAATTCCAAGACCAAGCTACCCCTCCATGTTAATCACATCCCACTTCCAGCTTGTTAGAACTCTTCAATTACTGCCCTGGATCTAATAAGAATTAGGGCATGCTGGTTTATAAAAAGAAACCTTTTGTTTAAGCATTATTTTTTTTATATATGTTTTTAAGTTTGTGATAGGAAATCTTGTATGGAAAGTTGTGTAGGCTGCCATTTCTGACATGAATTTTTCAACATTTTAGTTGCCAAGTGATTTTAATACTTTGCGTTACAAATTCTAAGGATGTATGCAGATCTCGAGCTAAGAGTTCACATGCTTGACTGTTTTAACGTAATAATGAAATCCTCTGTGTGCTGTAATCCTTTAGTCATGTACAGTGAGGTGTGCTATGGCATGGTTTTCCTTGCTTGCCATGGAAACAACCACCTGCCACTCAGCCTATTTGCTAGGTTGCTTCTGAGGTGTTTACCTGGGCAAAGTGCTAAGGATAATGTTGGGGGAAAAGAAATGTTTACATTAAAGTAGCATATATATTCACAAGACTCTAGTCCTCTGTTTCTCAACCAGTGTAATGGGCAGTTTGTGCGTCTCACGTTAGTTTAACAGACCTGTGTAATGTTGGAAGCTTTCCACCTGGCTAGCAATGTCAAACCAATTCTTCTCACTGATCTCCACACGTAAGTAGAGTATAAAGAAATTATAGCAGGATTTCCCTAAAAGTTTTTTTTTGCTAGGGGTTCCCTTATGTTTTACACACATAATACAGCTTTGTTGAACAACTGGTCTTGACTAATTTTTGTAATCTCTTTTGGGTGACAAAGATTTATGTTCAGTAAAGGATCTTTCATTTTTCAGGGGGGAATGGGAACTATGTTAATATAGTTACCTTTTCCAGTGAATAATGATGAGCCATTTAAAGCTGGCCTATAATAAATATCCCTCAAAAGACAGAATCCATTATTTGGCGCAACTATCCTTCATTTCCACACTGTTCACATGTTTTTTTCAACCACCAGGCTGGTGAGATATCGAAAAGCTGATTGTATTTTCCTAACCTTCTTTGAGCATTTATTCATCATTCGTCCAGCAGGTATTGAGTCTACAAACCTCCATACAGAAGCAAATGAGAGAGGTAGGACAAAAGTAGTATTCCTTTACTAAGATAGTTCGTGACCTGGGTATCTCCATAATGCCAGAATAATTGCAAATAAAAATTTGGGAAGCGGTTTGGCTTTTACTGTTGATCTGACACTGAAGAGAAAATGTGACAGCGTACAAGCACTTGGTATCTACAGTGCTAAACAAAAGCTGTTGCATTGGCCCATGCATATGTCTCTGGCGTTCCCAGTAACCACTATTAGTGGCAGGTTTCCTGGCAGCAGGCGGCTATGCAAGATTAAACTGTAGGAAACTTGCTTACAGCTGTTTGTCGCATGAAGCCAAAGTTGTCATGATGTTCAAACTCCTAGAGAAACAAAGGTGTCCATGCAATCTAAGTAGAGGTATGCTGTTTAGGTTGAGATGGTTTTTGACATTTCCCAGTCTTGTAATCTGTTAGACCTGTGTGTTTGTATCCTTTGTATTGCTGTCTTTCTAGGGAATTACAAGGCCATGTATTACAGCTACCTTGCGTCACCCTAATCACTGCTACATTGTGAATGTATTTTGAAGGGGTCACACAGTAGCAAATGGGATCTGTCCTTTCATGACCTTGTGCATAAAAATGTCTGTGGCCTTCACATGACTGCTTTGTTTTGTGCTGTCATCCCGCTCAGATGACACTAGATATCCTTTCCGTGTTCACTGTTACGGTAGCTGTTTCTAGGGCAGCTTGCTACTGCTTTTTGTGCATCTACAGATGTGTTGTTGGATTTCAAGTGTATCCAAATGTATTTTCTGGGTCTGTGGCTCTTTTGTATAAAAGTAACCTTCGAGGAAATCTCATTATATCTTGGTGAAGTATATCACAACCTGAAATATCTGTAATTCATTCCAGTGTCTAAAGAAGAAAAATATCTTATTGTGATCAGGAAAAGCTGTTGAGCACTGCTGTGCTTATTTCCCTGGAGGAGAGCACTGCTCTGTCTCAAAGCTATGATGCCTAGATCTCATTTCATCTGGCAGTTTTACACACAACAAATATATGGCATTAGGGATAGCACTGATAAAAAAAAATATATATTTTTTTTCAAGGAATACTTTGATCATCAGTTGTTGTTAGATAATCAAATATTTTATTAGTATTTTTCATTGTTTAAACAGGCAAGATATCTAAGGGGTGACTGAGCTTCTAACCAAAAATGCTGTTTTCTAATATCCATTATTTTATATCTTGATATATTTTGTACTTGACGGCGCATACCTCCGGTGTGTGTATATCATTAGTCCCATGTATATACATCCTCTTAATCAATATTACAATAAAGTAGCTGACACACAGAATCCAGGTTATAAATAATTGATTACATACTTTTGCTCTTCATACTTCCTTCCTGTGCTCTAGTGCTCATTTCTCCAGGAACACTAACTCTTGACTGGCACTTTTTAATCCACATCCTTGATTAGATGTCCCAGTAATGAAACTGGTCTGAGACATACTAAAAAAATGTAACCAATAATGGCTGATCTGGCTAAACACTGCTTTTCCTCACTTCAAATTTGTAACATAAGCTTGTTTATGTCCTACATTTCCTTAATATTAGAACTTCCTATTGGTGTGCATCATAAAATGAATTTGATAAACTTGGTTGAGTGCTATAAAGGTTTCACCTTTGTTTCTGTCCTCGGTTGGTTAGCTTTGGAGTCCGCTTATAGATTTTGAGAGCATCAGGGCATGAGGTGGGTTATTGTAGTTTTAAATTTTCATTGTCCTTCATTCCATATTGTTATTGAAAGAATAGAGTTGCCCATAGAAAAAAATTGGTGAACCTTGAAATTGTAGTTTTATTATCGTCTGTCTGTCTTCTCCCACATTTATCCTCCCCCAGAAATCTGGTGAAAGGATAGCCTGGACCAAAATTTCTAAAAATACTATATTGCTAGTGGTTTACTGTAAATGTTTTCCTGCAAACCATTTTTTGAGTCATATGCCATTTGTAGGAAAGCGAACCTCCTTCTGACATCTGCATATAAATATTCAATACAATATTTGGCTGTTTTAGAAAACTTCTTGTGAGTGATGGCTTTCTTTACTCAACTAGCAGTTGGAGAACCATTTAGAAGGGTCTGTTATAAGGCCCTAGTCAATAGTGTGCATGCAGCATAGCTGGATTTTAGCATATGTTAAAGAAAATTACCTTAATTTTAAAGTGGATCATGCTTTTGTAAGCAATTCTAACATATTTTCTTTAAAACAGAACTCCAGACAAACTGATAAATACATATTGAAAATACAATTGTATAGTAGGTCAGCTATTTCAACCAAGATACTTCTATTTGGATTGAGTTTCTACATCTGTTTGTATATGCCTGTGGGATGGCAAATATCTGGCAATTCGGTTTTTATTATGAGACAGGTGTTCCTATTTAATATCTTGCTGTACTTTTATCAATACAATACATTGCAATTACTGAAAATGTAATTTGTGGAAAACTGTCACAGTGTAACGTTCTTAAATAGACTCAGTCCCTTGCTAGTAGTATTACTAGGAGTTGCTCAGTAGGCAAAGGTGGTTTACCTAAATTTAGTCTGTGCTTAAGCTTTAGTTAGTAATGCCACCAAGCTTGGGGATATGTCTGTGCCCCAAGAGTTTCTTATAGCATTTGCCAATAACCATACACTCTATGCACTCTGAACACTACTGACAGCTAGACAGCTCTGCGCAGCATTGCTGGAGTGGGGCCCAAAGGTCAGTGGCAACAATGGCTAAGTGTGCAAATCTGTCCTGGATGTACATTATCATTGTTAAGGTAAATATTGGTTTCGTAATAGCTCTCCCTTTTCAGTGGCTGGTGAAAATCATAGCAAGGACCAGACCCTGATAACCATCGGCCAGTAGGTAGGTAGCCTGGTGAGTCCCTTAACAATCCTAAATTTACATTGGCAACACAGACAGCAGGTTAGCTTGTGACATCTGGGTCAGGAAATCTATTGTTTTCAAGCAATACTTGGTTGTACTTATAACTGGTATAATCTAAGACTCATCCATCATTTACTCAAATTTTTATATTTTACACATTGAAATCAACAAAAAAGGTATGAATCATGATTGAAAACAAAGTAAACAAAAATGTGCAGGTTTCGAGTAAAGGTGGGTAATAAAAAATTATAACCCTCAGTGCTCAACCCAGAAATTTTTTTAAGCTGGATGGGAAGAAATTGTAGGTGGGTGGCAGCCCCTGTATTGTGACCAAACTCTTTGATAACCACCCAAAAACAGGCGGGTGGGTGCTGAAAAGTGCCGGGTGGTGCACCTAGCTAAAAGGGCCTGGGGAGAACCCTGACCCTCAAGTTCCTTAACAGAAGTTAGGTACTTTCTAAAAGCTTCATCTGAAATGAGAAGGGTAACTGATTTGCCATTTGAAGAGGTAATGGTATAATTCAGCAGGGGAGTGTTATACCAGCTGGGGTATTGCATCTTAGCCACCCCCTCTCTTCTTTACTCTGCTGTGCCAAATGCACAAAGACTTTCAATGTGCTGTAGTTTTGTGAATGGCACAGCAGAAATAGGGGAGCTGGGGCACAATGCAGAAACTTGCAGCATTGCTAGGCACCATCCTGTAGGGGGACCAGAAGCTTAGCTCGCACTTTTAAGCAGAATTTGAATTTTAATGGTGAAAAAAAATAAAATAAATATAGCTGTACTTGGATTTGGCCTAAAGGTAGGACCTTGGACACATTTATCTTACGTTTCCATACATAGGATAGTAAAATGGTCTCAAAAGTGGTACTAAGGAACATTTGTATGCATTAACCTGACCTTTAGCATAAAAGGAGGGCATTTGTTAAGAAGTTGGTAGAGAGTACATGCTAACAAGAATAGTTAAAGGTTTTGGTAGACTTTCAGTTACAGATTGCAACAAAATGGGTCACAAATGTCAGCCTTTTTTGGCCATTCATCCTGAATTTTGCATACCAATGATGACCCTGGCAGGTTGTCACTACTTACCATTGTCTTGCTTCCTAAAGTTTTTCTAGCCATAACACCACTGTTATATTTCTAACTATACATTTTTATTATATTTATTTGACGTCGCATTGACAAACATAATTATGTTTTACTGATTTTTAAACATATGGTAGTACTTTTAATCCTTGTCCTGTGATGGACCATGTTTACACTGGTTTCCTGTATCGGCACAGTGCAAGACAACAAAACAGCAGGCATATCTCCGATTCATAACCTTGTTAGCGACATAAGCAATTCGAATCTGCCTCTGTTTCTAAGAAGTTGGTTAACCACCTCCTTACAGCCAAGTTATTTCACCTGGTATTACTTTAAATTTTCCACACAATCGGCACTTTTCTTGAGCAGCTCCTGTAGAAGCAGCACAGGGAAGGGAAAGAGAGAAAAGCCAAGTCCTTGGCAAAAGCAGCTGAATTGCATCTGCAGATGAATGAGGATTTAAAATTCTATGCAGCAGACAGTACCTCCAGCAGGCGAGTAAAAGGTTACTGCATTATTGTGCTTGTTTGCATCCAGCGTACCAATTTCCAGAGTGGTTTAGTTCATCGTCACCTCTGCATGCCCTGGCTGTAGTTAGTCTAAAGATGGATATGAACTCATTTTAATAGCAAAAGGGCACAGCAAGGTGATGCTATTATCTTGCAAATATGCTTTAGTCATATGAAAATTGCTATTTGTTTTGTCCTCTTCATTCCATTTCTATAATGCTTAAACTCACAGTTATTCTGTTGTGATCATCCACTGCTACCACAGAACGCTATATTTTGAATTTGTGCATTTAAACATAGAAAACATATTGCTTATAGCTGACCGTATGATGGCTGTATTTAAAATTGAGGATGTCAAACTATTTGCTGTAAAGCAGAAATCAGTAGTTTGTACATTTTCTTTTTTTTTGTAAAGCCAGTAAAACAAATGTGTTGCAGCTATGTCTGTTGGTAATCTAAAATGCGTGTGAACTGTAAGTTGTACAGAAGCTATTGATGCACTTACTGTAGTCGCCAAATTATTAACTTGAATTGATGAGCATCTCCGTGGAGAGCCAAGGTATCATGCGTTCTGCGTGTAATTGTCAGGTCCCATCTGACCGCTGGAGTCAGCAAAGGTCAACTGCTGTGACTTGCAAATAAATGAGCACAAATGGTAAGCTGTTCCCTGTTTTCTGACTACGGAAGGCAGTGTAAGCAGCAATTGCTTTCAGGTGCTGATCATTCTTGAACAGGGTACTTGGGGACAGCTGAAAGGGGTGTGGCTGATTCCTGTTGGCTGTGGCTTAGAGAGCACCATCAGTAAAGGGGAAACAGGTTGGATAGGTTGCAGAGCTGTGACATCTGAACAGGACAACTCTTTTGCCAGATAATGCAGATCAGGATTCCTGCTGTGTCCACAAGTGGACATATCATCTATAGAAGCTGTGAAAATTCCCATTGAACTAGAGAAAGACTTGACTTCTACAAGAAAATATGCTTTAGCTTGAACCTTGATACTGTACACTAAGGATTTTGCCATTAAAGTGTTCACAGAAGCACTTTGGTGACCAGCTTCTCTTTCAACAACCTGTAAGCCGGTGTCCCTGTTTTTTTCTCCTGTTCTGTACGTTATTCTACCCTTCTATTGATCAGAGTTAATTTCAGCCAGGGAGCTACGTAATGAGCCAGGCAGCTAGTCGTGAGTGCATGTGGGACAATAGCAGTGGTTATTTCCTAAGGAAAGAACTCGTCTCCTGAGCAAGTCAATGTGTGGCTGTGGCTGCAGCATCATTTCTTCTTTAATGAAGAGGCTGGGCCGCTCGACCTGCTGCTCCGATTTTCTTTCTTGCAGCTATCCATCAGACCCTTTGCAGAGGCTCTCCCTCGAATGCCTTAGCCAGCCAAAGGTAAACCGTCCAGCTTTATTTACTAATTAAAGTAAATATGGATGATGTGAACTTACCTTTTACTATGTGTGATGTAGTAGGGTTTGGGGTCAGGGCAGATTTCTTGACCTTGTAAAACAAAAAAGTGTCCAGTATCATGTGCAATCGCCTGATTCTGTATGGGTGAAAATGCACTGCAGTAATTGATTTTGTAATAGGATCTTTGATTTACTGGCAGTCCAAAGATGCAGTAGCTTTTCTTGGAATCTGTGTGTGCACTTTAATGAATGTTTACACTGCTTTTGACCTCTTTCATTGAATCCTGGGCTTTTTGGATAGTTTTTGTATGAATAAAATAATAAAAGGGACTATAAACACATCTGATTTTGTGGATCATAATTAATATCTTAATAAACATGACTAGTATATTTATATAGTTACTTTCATAGTTTTACCATGCTTTAGCTGGAAACTACATAATTGTTTTTTTTTTTCTAAAACGCTGTTTTCACTTCTACAAATATTTTTGAATGTCTTTTGCATGAATGTTTTATAGCACATTTTTGTAAAATGGCAAGTGCCAAATCTCCAAACATTGCAAAATTGAAAGTAGAGCTGTGAGTGAACACACAGAGAATATTTCCTATATGGACTGCAGTGGCCCAACTTGGTACAAACTTAGAGTACAGGCTCCACTATTTTCCCACGACAGAGGATGAATGCTAAGAGAGCAAAAGGAAGGGGAGGCTATTTAGGCCTCTAAAAATCATGTGCAAAGTCTAGACATAGTAAAGAGGCAGGCCCCAGTTGGAAAGAAAAATGATCAAAAGAAAGAGCTTGGAAAGGGCCAGTAGAAAGATCACTTTCTGAACACCCTCTGTCCCAGGATATAGACACCAGGGTATGGGGTCTCAAAAGAGCTTAGTGGACAAAAAGTTAAGTGGACAAAAAGTTAAGTGGACAATTTCTGCATTCTTGAAGTCTTCTGTGACACATTTACAGAACTGAGGAAAGTTTAGGAAGAACAGTCAATAACCAGATGAATCTTGTCTATAACAGGAGACACGCGTCCACACTCCTTTTAGGTCACCACCTAAAGGGAAATCTATTTCCAGGTGCAAACATTTCTCCGTTTCGAACTCATCTACATTATCAAAAATGATTTGATATGTCATACATGAGGCCAAAAGTGAAAACATTCAGGAAACACTACAAAGCCATGCAAGAGTTGCAGATGATTCTACATCTGATTATCTTGTTGGTATAGGCCAAGATTAGAGACTCCAATGGGGTATGGTTCTCATTGGGGGTAAGGGTCTCATTGCAATGTATTTCAAGATATTGTGAGATAATATTTGTGTAGGTTCCAAGTTGTGTTGGGTAAGAGTTTTACAAATCTTACTGCCACCCCCTCCCCCCACTTCCCCGATGTACCCAGAAGTGCCAGCTATTTCACCCGGTGGATGAAGTGGAGGCAGCAAAAGACTATAACTAAATATAAAGGTGCTTTGGAGGAATCTATCAAAAGAAAGGGTTTCTTTACAAAAGAAGAGGCTTTTTTTTTCAATATGGGTATGTGTTCCTAAATGAACATATAAGCACCTAATGATGCCTGTATTGGTGCTTACATATCCTGCATAGTACTTTAGTATCCTTAAAAACTAGGTTCTCTTTTCTTGCCTGTGGCAGCCACGTTTCTGGTGCTGAAAGTTTAGTGGCCAATTCTACTGTTAATTTGTAGTAGGTAAATATAGACAGGTAAATATTGCAATCACCTGGGATTTGGTGCAGCTTAATGCACTTTATAAGGTATATAAATATACATGTAAACTCCCAAACACTCGCGATCATTGATCTGTCATCCTTTCTGGTTTGGGGTAGTAAAGACTAAAACTCAGCAATGGCCACTCTTAATAATATATAAAATATCTTAATGAAAAACTGAATCAGAAAGGACTACATGTTTTTCTAAATTAAACTGAATTTTCTGCTGGGTCATTTTGATCTCACCTGGTTGATCCAAACCACCAGTTTGTCTGACTGTTTTGCAATTTAAAAAAAAAAGGAATTGAAAGTTTTATTGATTAAATAACTGTTTTCATGGCTTGCTTAAGGGATTGCATTTTGGAAACACATGGGACTGTTGTAATGGAATCAGTTTTCTCTGTAAAGCTCTGTAGTGTATGTTGGGGCTATATAATACATAAATGTGATCAGCAACATTTCATGCAAATAACTTCTGTACAGTATACCCTTTACAGCCCTGTAAGTTTATTACTGTTAATAAGCTTCCACCATACGCAAACACCCACAATGTGAGAGAGAAAATTCCATTTGATTGGTTTGTTTACCAATTTTTTTCTCTCTCGCACACTTGTTTGACCTGTACTTTTCCATTATTATACGAACTGCGGGTGTGCTCAGAATGCTTTGCAATCACAGCTCTTGTTCAGCATGCCATTTGCACCAGAGTTTCTAATTGTGTACCTATATGCAGAAAAGTGCATCTGTGACATGCAGTAATTATGGGATTGCAGAACTCGCAGCAGTGTGCCTTGAATATATTTATTTTCTTGAGCTGCCTCATATTCATGGGAAATGTAAAGAAGAAAAAAGCAAAGTGTCAGTGGATTTGTTCATGCAGCTGTTATCTCACAATTTTTTCCTATTATGTGTTTTGGGGTGAATAGAAAAGGGATAAAGGCTTAAAGTAGAGAGACTGTAGGAGTTCCAGAAAGTCTGAATTTTAATGTTCATAAAAAGACTAATTTTAAAGTGCAGCTTTTTTTTATTTTTCCCTTACAGGGAAGATATTTTCCCTGGAGGGAAGATATTTTGTGCAAAAAAAGTATTATACATTATATGTGTGTGTATAATATATATGTAAACACAGAAGCTACATCCAAGACTCTACAGGCCTCAGTAAGCATGTTAAAGTTCATTACCTGTACAGTTAGAAAAGTTGTTAGCATAAATGGCTTGGAACGTTTTAAACATAGCTTAGGTTTGCAAAGTTGCATCTGAACAAACAGGACTCCTGGACAAATGTGGTGATGTTTTCCCATAATGCACAATGTCACTGTCAAAGATCTGCGTGAAAAACTGACAAGCACAGTAGGAGAGGGTTGATGTTTTGGGATTTTTTTTTTTTTTTTTTGAAGATTCTAGGCCATTGGCACTTTTTAGCCATTTAATCAGCCATGAACTTTTCTGTATACCAAAGTACACAACACTAGAGTAAAACAAGAGGCCATCTGTGTGACAGATAAAAGTTGGCCAAGTTTGAGTCATACAACAGGTCAGATATCCCAATCACACGTGCAAATCTACAACAAATTCCTGAAAAGGAAAAAAATCAAGATACTCCAGACCTCAACTCAACTGAAATGCGTGGTGGACGTTAAAAGAGCTGCTCATAAACGAATATCCACAAATCTCAATGAACCTAAGCAATGCTGTAAAGAAAAGTGGGCCAAAATTCCTCCAGTGATTGGGGAGGCTGATAGTCATATAGAAAATAATTGCTTTTAAAGGTGGCTCCATTATTTGGATGGACCTATTTTTTCATTAACAGTTTCTCTGTTTTGGCATGATTGTTGTTACATAAATGACACAATGGAATGGTAGATGTTACTTATTGTAAGGACCAGATTATTTTTTGATGTCCCGATATGAAAAACCTTACAATTTGAAAGAGTGTTTTCTTTTCCCCCTTGAAAATTTATACCTGGGAACATCCATATAACTTTTTGATATTTGCAGACTATGTAAGGCAAAAAGCAGGCCAACATATATATTATAGCTGTAAGTAGAGAATAATTTACCAATCGAGGACCCAATTTACGGTCACTAAACTGATTCTTCTCCTAAACATAACACTGACCTTGGAAGTCATGTTATTTTGCTAGCTCGCCTTTCCCAACATTGGGAAAACATTGTGGGAAATAGATAAGTTGAAGGAAATGATGACATGAGAACCCATGTGCTGAAAAACTTTCTGCTTTTACATTTTAAAGAGTTCTTTAGTTTGTTGACAGTAAATGTATTCCTACTTTTTTAACAATAAAGTGTACCTTGTTTTTAGAATAGTGCTTGGATATCTTGGAACCTTTGATGATGTTACTGGTGAGGCTTGCACTTGAGCAGGGTGGCTTTAAAGGAAACTTAAAAGTGTAAATATGTTCACTAGCTATCGGGTATAGCATGTCAGAATTTGAGACGGTTTATAACTTTATGGGAAATGGACTAAGAAAATTCCAGCTTTCTTGCATTAAAAATATCATGCCGTGTAATGTTTGAATGACATCACAAAAAAGGTAATTGGATGAAAAGGAGTGGATGTATTTTGTTTATTGCAATCAGCGCTAACAACTGAAGTTAATTTAGAAGGCTCTTGCTTATGGCAAAAGATATATTAGTCATAAACTCGCTGCTTCCTCCTCTGCTTTGTTTTCCTCAAAATTGTCTATCTGCAACTCATAAAGTAATTCAGTCTTGGTGCTTTATAGGAATGTTTATAGCTAACTAAACCCAAATGTAGAGTTTCATTTTTACTTGTAGCGGAGTAGCTGAATTATATTTTGGCTAAAGATGTCCATAGATGTAAGATGATCAGTTTTGTAGGTGACTGTCTGTGTATGTGGGCTTGGCGTAAATGTCTAAGGTTAATCCCATCATGCATAATGTTCATGTGACTTTCTCCTGAATTTGTTACTAGGCACAATGATGAGTTACTTTCACTAATGATTTCTCTGTAGGGAAATTGTCTGGGAAAACAAGAAGAAATTCTACAAACTCAAACATTACTTTTCCGTTTTGGTCATGTCGCATTGACTTTGTTTGTAAGGTGTACTGTATTTGTTAATAATTTCTAAAGTGTATCTAAACCCAAACAAAATGTCATGTATTTTGGCTTACAGCCTCAATTTTCAGCTGGTAGCCGGTAACAAACTTCCAGTCCCAGGATAACAATGCTCACTCGCTGTATGATATTTATGAAGGAGAATGTTACCCTAGGACATGATAGGACAGAGATTTATGAAACCTAACCATACTGCACAGGCTGAGGAAGTTTGTTCTTCCCAAGATTTCTAGCAAGATCAGCAGCTTTTTTTTTTTTCATAAGACTTTTACGAATAAATAAGCCATGCTTTTTTTTACCCCCCACCCTGCAATGTGTCACATTTTACAACGGTTTAATTCGAATAAAGGCAACTGCTTTAATTTCAGTTTAACATACCATTTAATATTTCCTATATGTATATGATATCTACTTTTATTTAATGTACATTGCTGCATAATACTCTAAACCTCTAGCTAATGAATTTAATGTATATCTGAGAAAAAGGTGACATAGTTTTCCAGAGCTGCATGATTTGTTTTTCCTTTGGAAGAGAGTGGTCAGCTTGTCTGTATGTAGTATGGCTGTCTTTCTTCAAGGATACATTGATTGTATTCTTCCCTTTCTTTACTCCACCCCAGTTCTAATTCACACAGGATTGTTGTCTTTATATAGCATCTAGTGCAGAACAGTTGAAGTTGATGTCTCGTTGAACGTGCATTAGGAAAAACAATTATGTTGTTAATCTTCATTATGTGGTTGATGGTGCATTGCAGCTTTGAGAATTGGTTAACTGATGATTAGATATTACTGATGATTGGCTCAGACTGTCTGCCTTCATAATTGATGGAAAAACAGTATGCAATGACATCTTTATTGACCATTTTTTTTATTTTTACCTTTTAACAAAACTAAATAGCTCTTAATAAGTAAGGAGTGTTCTATTTTTATCGGTTTATTTATCAACATATTCGAGACCCTATTTTGTGGATTTAGTGTGTACCTATTTTGAGTTTTTTTAAAAAATTACCATGAAAACAATTTGAATACTCTTTCACTTGCTTGCTGTTATGTATTTTGACTTTTTGATGTAATTTTATATACATTTTTAAACCCTCCTTTTAAGTTTTCCTCTTTACATTAGGGATGTGAATAGCATCTAGTGATGCTTGCATATGCCTTTAAAACACCTTTAAGACATAGGCTACGTACACACGTCAGATGATTTTCTTCCGATTATCGCCTCAGGGCTAGTATGGAATGAGAATCTGATGTGTACAGCTGCCGTCCAACATCAATAATGTTGGATCCATGAATGAAAACGATTGTAAGAGAAATGAAGGAGAGAGATTGCAGTGGGGTGCCACTCGGTCGTTCCTCCCTCTCCATAAAGCGGTACGGTCCTGTATGTCCAGCGCTCATTAATGCATACGTCAGTCTTTTGTCGTAGGAAAGGATTGTGAAAGATCTTTTCCAATGACAAAAATCTAACGTGTGTACGCAGTCTTAGTCAGAATCCCCAAATCTAAGTGCATTGTAATATTACCTTCTTGTATGTTCCTGTTAGCCCACTACTGTCATTAATGGCTTCAGGGGTTTATCAGAATGTTCAGGACAACCCAAGTGAGTCCATCAACTCATTGCAAGTTGGTTGAGCAATGGTGTGTAAATCATACCCTGTGGGGTCTCTGTTTACTAAACATTTTCACTAGCAAATGTTGACCATTACATATTAGAGGGGCTTTGGTTTTAGAGCACCTGTAAATGTTTGTTACTTGGTGATCATGGTGATGCTTTGGTAATAATTCCACTTGAGTAAAGGCAGTTTCCATTTCTGTACACAATACCATAAAACAGAAAAAGACTCAGTAGCTCAGTGATTTTCAACCACTGTTCCGTGGCACACTAGTGTGCCGTGAGCGATCTTCAGGTGTACCGTGGGAAATTATCCAATTATCATTGTCGAGTGCCTGTGCTGTAGTGACTGGCAGAGTAATGTAATACTCTTCCATGTCAGTGGGTGGCAGTAGGTAGCTCAAGCGCCTTGTTTATTTTTAGAGGCGAGAATTAGCTACAAAGTGTAATTTTGTAACACTTTTGATTTGTGGTGTGCCGCAGGATTTTTTTAATGTAAAAAATGTGCCGTGGCTCAAAAATGGTTGAAAAACACTGCAGTAGCTGATATCTGTTCTCAGGAAAAAAGGCAAACTCTAGGTTACTGACTTCATACTTGCTATGATGATGCATTAGGAGTCAATAAAGCATATTGCTGGTTTTCTTTGCTAGCCTTATTGGCAAAACATTGGACTAACACTCTAAAAATATTTTCTTTGTCTCAAAATAAACATTTTGCTTCATATCTCTTATAATTATTAATAATATTATTATTATATTCGGCCTTTATGTCACTTTTTCATGCACCAAAGCAGTAACACAAGCTCAGGAGTCTACCGCTCATTTTAGAAGCTCCTAGTTGTAGAATTTAGATGTGTTGCTTCTCTCAATTTCCCTAAAGGATCTGAATAGGACCATATTGGCCTGAATAGTTTATACTACAGAAATGGGTAGAAATGGTATTCTGGTCTCATACTGGTTGAGCAGTTTTTCTGTTTTGCAGGGCTATACTTTCTCTCCGAGCCAACATGGTAAGGGTACCCGGCTTGCAGATTTGCTTTATTGAGAAATACTTGCATAACTGAATACGTTTGTTTGTATCAGTTCATCCCTACTCTTTGTTAATCCTCCCATCGCATTGGTTTTCTTCTCAAGAAGTAATTTGTATTTTTATATGTCATTAATGCCATTGAGGTGTACAGTAATCTATTCACTTCCACACATGTGAGACAACTGAATACAGTAGTACTAAACAGTTTTCTTTTAGAATTTGCCTTATGTATTTATGTGTTGGCACAAGGATACTACTAGTTAGCAGGGATTTATTGCAGAGACTCTTTCCAGTGGTTTGGGTAATATTTTCTTTTTTAATGGTTTGGTAATGACTTGTTTTTGTTTTAATCCAATAATTTTTTTTCCAGCCCCTGCTTTTATAGAATGTTTCACTCAGGGTGTCACTGATTTTCTACTACTAGAGTGTTTTCTCAAAAGTCTATGCATGTTTTGGGTTGATTTGTATTTAGCATGTAGCATAGAATTTCAGGAATGCCTTCAGTTTTATTGTGCTTTCCCAGATCTTTTAGCTTGCAGAACCAAGAAAATCCAAGACGTGTTACTATTTTAGGTAGTGAACGTATTCAAATATTTTAGTAACTGAACTGATCCTCTTGAAGAATGTTGTTATTGCTGGAAGAGAGGCTTTCTAGCAGTGCCATGTGTGGCTTCATAAAGTGTGAAGTGCTATTTATACAAGGTTTACCAAATTAACATTTGTCATAATGCCACCATATACCTTCAGTTTTACATATGGCTTTAGGAAAGATGGTAACTTTAAGGGCTTTATTTATAAAACAGGAAATCAGACATTCCCCCAAACATTCGTTGGTGGTAATCTTCCAGGTCCATGTGTTTTGAATGGCATTAATTGATTTATACCAGGGAATGTTTGAGAAATGTCAGATTCCCTGTTTTATAATTAGCCAATGTGTTTATATAAAATATTAACATGTCAGTCAGTTTTTTTGTTTTGGTTGTGTCACTTTGGGGAGATATCCCATTCTTGTTTAAAACATAAGTGAGATTAAATCTCTCTAACGAAATTTGAATTCCTCCCTTAGGGAAGATTACCCCTCACCTATCTCTCTCCTTCCTGGAGATATTTGTATACTTAAGGATTGCCCATCACTTTTTACATGGGTGACAATAGCTAAATGAAATTCACTGGGTAGTTTTTAGTGTTTCTTTTAAAGAGTACAGAGAGGGCAGAGAATATTATTTACCGCATACCTAAGGAAGTACACTTGCATATTCTTTTATGCATAATAGTCCTCGGTGCACTGGTTACAGTGACATTGGCTGCTGCAGTTGCTGATATACAGTAACACACATGGATATGTTTGGAAATTGTGTTGTCATTTTTTTTTCTCAAGATGGTTAAATTTATACTGGCAAGTACAGAGTTAGAATAGGCGAGCACAGTTGTTCCAAAAAGGGAAAATGGAAATGATCCATAAAAAAAAACTGCCTGTCTTATCTGTTTTTAAACTAGTTTATGACTCTAATTTCTTAGTTTATATCTTTTGCATCTGCTCAAAAAATAACAAAGTACTTGCTGACTGTCCATGAACCCAACTTCCTAATACTGCAGGTTCTTGTTTTTCTTAAAGAAGCAAGACTTAGTGCTGCACATGCGTAAAACACATATGTACTACAGCAGGGGTGTCAAACTCAAATACACAGAGGGCCAAAACTAAAAACTTAAACAAAGTCTCGGGCAACCCTTGAAATTTATTGAAAAAATTGAGCAAGTTTTTCCTTCTCATTAGATATAAAAACCTTTTTATATGGAAACAAAGAGGTTTTGCTTCACATTCAATCTGGAACAATAATAAAGAGGCATAATAATTTTTAAAACATTTTATTTAAGAAAAAAATCTTATGCCTCTTTCTCTGTTTGTAGCCTTCTGAGTTAAAACGGTCCAATGCGGGGCCACGCATAGGCAGAGAGGCCACTGGTCTAAAGACGCGAGTGATGTTGGGAACAGTAGTAGCGGCGCTATTTCAATGCAGCGGCAGGCCAGCTGCAGTTCATATTTAGGATTCCTTTAGGGGGCCAGATTTGGTCCCCAGGCCAAAGTGGGCACCCCTGTACTACAGCATGCTGCCTCCCAGCTTCTGTTTACATTGTGATATGCAGTCCATGAAGTTTCCTCCAGCTTCTAATAGGAAGAGTTCTTGGGAAATGAACTCTGCATTAGGTAGAGTAAGCATTACATCTGCTACGACCCACTTACTCCCTCTAGTGGCAGACAGGAGGAGCTTCTTTAGCAGCATATTACAGATGACAGGTAAAGAATCTGAACTACTGTAATCTAGAACTAAAAACAATAAAAGTTTTACTTGCATTACCCTCAGAATATTAATAAATAGGAAAGGATAGATATTAACATTTTAGTTAAACTCTATTGTCTTTAACACCTGTTGTCTGTGGAAGTTCAGCTCTCAAGAATACATTTGGTCAACACACATTTTTACAGTTCTGTCACCCAATTTACCTTCATTACATTGGAGGAATGCCCACAACCTATTTGTATGCATACAATTTGTTTATTTCGTGTGTCCTTGTATTAGCACATTTACTTCCAAACATGTTGGATGCTTTATACAAACTGAATTTTAATTTAGACTCAGATTTGTTATTTTTTTAAGATGATATATTGGTACAGTTACCTGTTTATTAGTGCTTTTGAGCACAGTTTCTACAGTTAAGTTTCTCTTGAGGAAAACTTAGAAGGTAATGAGTATTAAAGTTGCAACACATGACCGTTGCATATGTGTATTTTCACATTAAGGTTTCAGTGAGTGTTATCCAGCTACTGTCCTGCAGTTCATTTTTACTTGGCTAATGCATAAAATGTATTCTATGAGCACCTGCCCAGGATGGTGTGCTTAGTGTCATTTGTGCGTATAAACCCCGTTCTGTGTTAAAGTTGGAGGTTATATAATTTGCTACTTAATCCTGTTAATTACTTTTGAATTACTAAAGCTTGATGCTAATGGCGCCTTTTTATTTTCTCTTTTTTTCAGAATGTGAAAGCGTTTGTCGCTTCACACAGTCTAGTGAATGTCCATGAAGTAGCAAGCTGGCTTTTGGAAATGAATCAGGAACTGCTGTCTGTGGGCAGCAAGAGGCGACGTAGTGGAGGCTCTGTGCGAGGCAATGCATCCTCCAGCCAAGCTGATGAGGAGCAAATGAACAGAGTAGAGGAGGAGGATGAGCAGCAACCTTCGCGGCCGCAGGAGGACCAGCACATAGTGTTGAATGGAGATGTGGATGACCCTGGTAGTGTGGATAGAAGCGATTCCCAGCATGGACAGTTGGAAGAAAATAATAACAGCTGCGTTATAGCAGATCATGAGTCTGAGGACCAACCTGAAGAGCATGAGCCAGCAGAGGATGAGGAGGAAGATGAGGAACACGTGTGTGATGTTGATGAGGATGATGAAGAGGAAATGGATCAGGACAGCGATGACTTTGATCAGTCTGATGATAGTAGAGAGGATGAACGCAGAAATAGCAACGATATCCCAAATTCTAATAGTATAATGGACATAACCCTTCACCAAAAGCCCACTCTTTTCCATACAAAAACAAAGGTGAGTGCTGTTCATGTTATGTGTATGCCTGTGATATTTTACTCTTTTCTGTTTTTTAATGTATGTTGTTTTTTATTATGTAGCTTATCATTTTTAAAGGTAGGCATGCAAACTTTTGTTTTTCATGAGAAGTTTTTTTTTTTTTTTTGGGTAATATTTAGTCTTGAGTATGTCCTTAAGGAAATCTTAGTATTTTGTGTCCAAAGTTTTTTTTTTTTTTTTTTCTTCCCCCCGATATGTTTGTTTTCAACTAAACTTTTTATTTGCACTTTCCATTTTATACAATTTAGTCAGGTATTTCTTCTACTTGGTGATCACTAGGTGCAAATCTACCTACAAAAAACGTAATAAAGCAGTAAGAGTAGGTACATCTACAAATAGCAGAGATGAGTCATTTTTTAAATCTGCATGTACTGTGCTGTGGTCAGTGCACAGGGCAGAAATCACAGCTGCTGTTTGTTGTCTCTGTTTTTTCTCTAAAAATCCAAATGAGATTGGGTAGAGTGTTTAATCTTGGCATAGTGAAATCATTATAGTAACCTAAATTTGTTCTGGGAAGTGAGCTATATTGTTGAAAAATGTAATATGCCCTGTTATTGAAGTTATAAAATTGTGTGTTTTGGTATAAAGCACAGGGATGTGTTTTACAAATGCCAAGTTTTTAAGTTTGTTTTTACTTTATTTTTTTAATGTGCTACAAAAACGAAAAATGTCAAGAAAAAAAAAAGTATAGAACCTAAATCCAAGCATTCATTGGGTTAAAGTTAAGTAACTCCCCAACATCTGCTTTCTCTACCACAGTGTTTGAAGTTTGATAACTTGCTTACCTCCTCAATAATCAAGCCCTATGTATAGTGATCTCCAGCACATATTGGGCTTCCATATACTGGACAGGGTAGAAGAAATTTTAAAGGTCTTTGTATTCCAGCTAGGAAAGGCTATATGTACTTTGTCCAAACAAATTAGCACTGTTAAAGGCATTCTGAAGGTAGTGATGTGTCTTGTAACTCAAAGGAAACTGTATCTGATGTAGAATTCCAAGTATTTTATCCATAGCGGTCAGAGAATAGTCTTCAGAAGCTGCTTTGTCCAGCAGGACGCCGTCTGAATGGCCAACACCCTGCTACTGTCATGTGAAAGTTGTCAAATAAAAATAGACACATAAAAAAGAACAGAATGGCAGCTGTTGTCTTGTGCCAGGACCTGTCATCGTTTCAGGGATGGGCACTTCACTGTGGATGAAGATGATAGAAAGCCTGTGACCCCCCTCGCTAATTGTGTGCCGTAGCTCCTGTGCATGCCCAGAGGTTACATTATCCCCAGCAGCTTCCCGCATAGACCCCGGCATCTACTGTCATGTCTGATTGACTTCTCCACTTGATTTCAGATGTAAATCTGTTCTACAGTGTACAAACACATTGGGCCTATGAAAAGGATATGCTGTCCACTACTATTTTACCTCCATACACTGGTTTTATCCACTTGTCAACTGATTTCTGTTTTCTGAATTTTCCTTCTCCAATTTTCAGTTTAGTTGGATTTTTTATTTACCATATTCTCCTGGTTATGTGCTTGCACGAATTTCCAGTTTTACTGAAATATGCTGTACTTTTTGTGTGTTTATTTTCGTTTAGTCCCCATGAAGCTGTAAAAAGCAATCCATCAAATGAGCTATGGTTGCTTTCTTTTGTGCTTGTTGTCCAAAGTAATAGTTTGAGTTGCACTTTTTGGGTCTGTATCTGAATCTGTAAACTGCAACAATAGTACAACAGTAGCAGAAAGCAGTAAATCCTTGCAATTCTACCCCTGTAATTCCTCTTCTGGTTGAAGAAAATAAATCTCATTGAGTTTAAGTGAAATGGCACTGCTGATCAGGATGAGAAAGCATGAAAAAAGACCCTGTCTGAGTATGAAAAGGTCGTGGCAGGCTACATGCTTTACATTCATACATGTCTTTTAAAGCTCTTTTTGTAAACCTCCTTAATCTTTTGTATGGGCAGGCATGTGTGCTTGGTGTATGGGGCCATGTAACAATGTGTCTGAAAGCTATGTTAGCCTTGTATCCCTGACATTTACCTATGTTTATCCTTCCTAGTGATGTGCATGGATATGAGCGTTCCAGTTCAGGCATTTCCCTTGTCACTTGCTGCTCTGGTTTGACACAGCAGAATTACTTGGCCTTTTAAAACTATACCTAAGGGCTCTGCTTCATTACCACTGGACTTAGGTTGTTTCATTCAAGGTTTTAGGTGCATTTGTTTATGGGAAATTTGTGGTTGTATAACTTCTGTTTATAAATCAGTCAGTATAATTATCATGTCAGAGGACACTACTGGTGAAAGTATTTATAAATATAGGGCATTATAGAAAAGACATGAAGAATGAACACACGGCTACGTACACACGTTCAATAATTGTCGTTGGAAAGGTTCTTTCCCGATCCCTCCCAACGAAAGACTGACTGAATGAGTGTTTTACATACAGCATCATTCTGCTCTGTGGAGAGGGAAGAATGACAGAGCGACACCCAGCTGTGCTCTCCCCCCTTCACTTGTATTGCAGTCGTTTGTCTTTTACGGATCTGCCAGAACAGTTCCATGAACAATGTTGTACGAGCTTTGTACACATGTCAGATTCTCGTCCGATACCAGCTCTGAAGCGATAATCAACCGAGAATCATCTTGAGGTTTGTACGTAGCCTAAATGTACATCCTATAGATCCTGGAATTGTAGAGATTTACCCAAGTGATATAAATACTAAGTCTTAATAATAATAATAATAATAATAATAATAATACTAAGTCTTAACATAATAATAATAATAAGTCTTTTTTTGCTGATCCAGAGCAGAGTGTTTATGTTTATAGTTTATTCATTTATTCATTATAGTTTGTTAATTTTTTTGGTGATCAAACACATTGTTTATAGTATAGCATGTTGTTTTTTCACCTGTGATCTTTTATATTTACCCTAGTCTGACATCTTAAATGCGCAGTAAGGTAAAAAAAGAAAATAATTAGAAATAACTTTATTTTTTTCCCCCTTTTCATACAAAGTAGCTTATTTTACCACATATAGGTGATAACCTGCCCATACCTGTAGAATGTAAACTAGCCTGGGTGCCTAGTTCACACCCTATGATTTGTCCTGTATCACCCTTCTAGGCTGTAAGTAGTCAAACTATATTGAAAGCTTGTGCCACCCTTCTGAGCATTTATGCTGCCACCCTACATTCCACGGTATCAGTATACCACCCTGCGTCCTCTGGTGGGTGACTTTCTCTACCTCACCTTTTGGCCTGCTTTGTTTCCTAAGATATTCAGTAATGTGCGTTATAGTTTGATACCAAGCTTACACAAAAAAATAAATTAGTTTTACCGACTCTAATGCATCTCCTCCTCCTGTGTCACTGTCTGTATTTGTCTGTCATTTGCAACCCCTATTTATTAGGAGGCTGAAATGAATGCTGAAGACTGAAAATTGTGCACTTTCCATTTATTCTTTCTATAATACTGGATTTTACTATTTTCCACAGGCTTATCTCTGTTAGCTTTTCTTATGGAAATTTGCAAGTGGGGAGATTTTCTGTACAGATAAAAGGCATCTTCCCATAAGGTCACATCTAGAATATATTGTTTAGTTTACTTTGGAATGATGTCAAAATAACTGAGGCAATGGAAATTTTTGTTCTATGAATGAAAAGCTCTTAAGTATAAAAAAATGAAGGATTGTCAGTATTTTGCATCCTACGACAAAATATGGCCTTGTATTATTATTCTAAAAGGTTTGGGACAGTTTATGCCACACGAAAAAATAAAAAATAAAGTTAATAAAGGTGTGAGAAGAAAAAATAGCCCGCCTGGGCAACAAATGGCGGTAGTGATTCATTTGCTTCTCAGTTTTACATAATTGTCATGGAATAATGTGATCGTATTGGTTTATTGTAGAAATGTGTGAAATTAATATACCTAGTTCAAGCCTTTGTATACATTAATCACTGTTGGTCAAGTGAAACTCACAGTGCAATTATTCATTTGACCACACGAGGGCATAAATCCTTGAGAAGTGTATTTCATGTATTTCATTGTCCCTTTAAAGCTCATTAAGGTTTTTTTTATTATTCAATGTCTTTAGGAGGAGGAGCTTTTATTTTATTTTCCAAACTGACCATCCATTAAACACTTTACTTTCTTCAATGGTTTGTGTTGGGTGCCGAGGTTACAGAATTTTAAAATAATATTAATAATAACAGGATTTTAGCACTGTACATTAAATAGGGGTTGCAAATGACAGACAGTGACACAGGAGGAGGAGAGGACCCTGTCCTAAAGTGCTTACAATCTAGAATTAAGTTATATATGTGATGCAGTCTGCCCCGAGCAGCAGTTTTTTTTTCCCATGCTCTCCTTGTAACTTTGTATTTGGCTGTTTGTTCTACCAGTAGATCTGCCCATTCAATCAAACAATGATCCCAAATCCATCCAGTTATTATCTCTCCACCCTGGTTTCTTTCTTGGCTAAAGACAGTGGGTACCTTTATAGACATTAGATTGACACTAAAAAATATCTGGATCATGAGATGGTTATCTAATGTCTGTAGACACATTAATGTAAAAACCACAAACACCCAAAAAAGTAATTTTAAGCATTGGGATCATTTAAGTCTTCTTGTGTTAATAAAGTATTCTAGGGATTTACATATTTGAACAAAACAACTTTTGAAAAAAGTTTACATAAATAAAATTGTAAAACAATAATAAAATGTGTCCCCGTGGTATTTGATTAATCAGGGGATCTACCAAAAGGCGTTACCTAAATTTTTGCTCATGCATATAGACATTTATGGGTTCTGGCTTTGGGCGTAACCTGTTCACTATCGGGTAGAAGTAATACTTCTGTGTAACCTGTAAATGCAGCCAAAACTTAACCCATATGCAGCATATTCTCCTGCTTTGTGCATGTTTCAGGTCAGAATGTCATTTAGCCGTCTAAATATACATTTTTGTTTGTTGCCATTATATGAGTTTATAAATCTCTTATTCCATGTGATGTCTTTCTGCAGTCAGAAGGTCAGTAGGTGTGCACAGGACTTGCCTCGGTTTTTTTTTTTGCATGAATATCAATTCAAGTAAATGTACAATGATCACTAGTGATGTGTAGATCTTTAAGGCCAGAAAATTCTTTTTATCCCTGATGAATAGGTTACACCCAATGTGTCCATGGTACTGATAGCACATTCTACAGTTGTAATGGTTTCTCCTGCTGTAATAAAGTTGATGGAATATGTGAAACAGTATTTTATGAATCTTTTCATGTGAAACATGTGTTGTCCCCTTATTTAGAATTTGCTGATAAGTATAGCTGCAACAGAGAAGGTATCTGAATGTTATCTAAGGGTTTAGAGGTGTTTGAAACAAACTAACTTTGAACCTCCCTAGCCACTGCCGCATTCTTTGAGCGTTTCTTCCAGCAGCTGCACATGATTTGATTGCTTGTGTCAAGTGTCGCCCGTCACATTGCTTACTATGGGAGGGAAACATGCAGACAGTATGGAAAGATGTGTGGTCACTTCATCAGCAAGGTTGTCCAGAACTCTTATTTTATACACTATATTGGGAACTCGTTCAGCATCAAGCTGCATAACTGAAGTGTCCCTCTTAAGCTGCGTACACACTTGCAATTTTTGTCGTTGGAAAGGATCTTTCACGATCCTTTCCAACGACAAGGGAGTGCACGATGCATGAACGGTGCTGTACATACAGCACCATTCATGCTCTATGGAGAGGGGAGGGGGAGAGCGACGGAGCTGCACCCTGCTGCGCCCTCTTCCCCTTCCCTTTCATTAGGATCGGTCGTCGTCCATCGTCCGTGGATCCGGCAGGTCGGTCGTTCGGAGGATGGACGACACCGATTGTACACGCGGCAGATTTTCGCCCGATATTTGGCCGATGCCGATTATCGGGCGATAAAAATCTGCCGTGTGTACGTAGCTTAATGTAAATCTTTCTGTGGTTGTGTGCAGTACAGTTGTGATGGCTACAAAGGGGAATTCAGGCAAAACTACATTTTTCTTTGTGGGAAAGGTTTTTTTTATTGCTGTCCAGGTTAGGGAGACCCCCCTCATTTCCTGACCCAGAAACAATCAGTTGCTAGGACAGGAAGTAATACAATGTTCTCACCATCCTTTTGTGAACGTGGGAGATTTGTCTGTAATTTCTTTCCCAATACCTAACTAATATTAAGATGGGAAGTGAAGAAAAAGATAGTAATTTAAATCCTGATAATAAATTCTCATCACCATGCACCAGTATTGGAAACATTTTTTTCTGTTTCTAGTTCGTTTAGTGTCTGTGGGGAAGTTATCTGCCAGTTACATACACAGCCTTTCCCCTGAAGTCTAGTATAGTTATTCTGCAATATTACTTATAGATAATATTTGATCATTGTTTATAATCTTTATTGGTGGCTTTTTGTGTTTAGTTTTTGTCTTTAGTTTTTGACTTTTGTGTAGCTGTTGTGCATTTCAGTTTACAAGTAGTCCCCGGGTTAAGGATATCCAACATAAGGACGGCTCCCAGGTGTGCAGGATGGAGGCTTGGAAGGGGAGTGGTTTGTATGACTTGCAGAAGAAATCTTTTGCTAAACACAGCTGAGACTGAGCTCTTATGCAAGCTCTTGTAACTCTTTACTGACCAAGGCAAATTCTGCAGTTGTTTGTTTTTGCCTATCAAAGCACAGCTTGCTCCAGAAGTTAATGAATGTCTAGGCTCTATAAAAAAAAAAATGTTTGTGCTTTGTTTGTGATTAGCTCACATTGAGGATTTTATACAGAAACTGACACCATGCTGCCTAATAATATGTTGGGACAAACATCTGTCCTAATTGCATTTATTAAAATAATATTCCTGCTCAGGCTTACATACAAATTCAACTTAAGAACAAACCTACAGTCCCTATCTTGTATGTAACCCGGGGACTACCTGTATATTGTGATGTATAAAGATCTATTAACTCTTTTTTCTGTGTCATCTGACATAGAGAGCAGATTCCTGTACTTGCATTTCAGCATTTTTTGCACATATTTGGAATACCACACAGATATCAGTTGTGATAGTTTTACCCTAGTTTACCCTATTGAATTCTTTATTTGGGAATGAGCTATTAGTTCTTTAGTGCTTTCCGCAGACATCGGCTGCTTCATGTTTGTAAACCACAACATCTTTCCCGGAGAAATGTTAATCTGGGGCCATGTAATGTGGAATCCATGGAATGTCTAGCCTACCTGTTGTGCTTTGCCATTCTTTGCATAGTCCGGAGAAAAGGTGCTACCGCGGCACAAGCAGCTAATGAGCAGCAACATTCTTCAGGAACAACTGTCCGCTTTCTGTCTTTACTCCTCTATCTTCTGCAGCTGTTCACATTTACAGAGCCACCACACTGATCCTTAGTACAGGCATTAAATGCAAGCATTTCAGAAATGTCCTAAAATGCCAGAGTCCAACCAAAAACAGCATAATCCAAATAATTGCTCAGTCCTTTAAACATGAACAATAAGTGTCAGTGTTAAAAAATGCTGGGGAGACATATCTTCTAAAATTTATTTTACAATAAGACAACTTAGATTTTTATACATTAATTTCATAATCCTTTAAGTGTAGGTGTTATGGCTAAAATTATACATTTTTTAATGGTAACATTTAAATAGCTAATTGAATGTTGTGAATAGCACAAGTACATCACAGTTACTGATCAGCTCTTGATTACTTCTATGAAAGATGTGTAGATGTAATTACAGATAAATCAGTTACTTTCAAAAAGCAACTAAGTTGCCCTTTTTATATTAACAAACATTCCTGTTGATTCTGCCTATTAGTCAAAAGTTTGAAGGGTAATGGCTGTGTTTTTAATTTGTACCAGCAGAGGGCAGCAGAGTATAAAACACTTCAATAGCTTTCCTGTCTGAAGTTTTATTTTATATCTGTCCTGCACCAATCCATCTCCATAACCAGGGTAGAGATTCAGGAACCAACTTATATTGTGGAAGTTTACAAAAACACAGCACCATCTGCAAAATTGTTGTGTGTTGTGTCTTGTAAATCCTTTAAACCAAAAAGTGAAAAAAAAAAAAGTTAGAAAACATGTTGGTACTTTTACATATGTCAAATATTGTTTGGTTTTTGGTGTTCATTTGAATCTTACAAACCCTGTCTATATGTGTATGTATATGTGTATATATATATATATATATATATATATATATATATATATATATATATATATATATATATATGTGTGTGTGTGTGTATATAGGATAATTTGTGGAATGCAGACGTTGCAGTGTGGCTGGTGAAGGGGCAAACAGCATTATACTGTACAGTAATTGCTCCTCTCTTGCTATGGGAGGGACTGGCAGCTGTCTGAATGACAGGAGCAGTCTGCTCCTCATTTGGAGTTTATAATTCCTTGCTATACTCGGATAGCATGCACTTCACCAAGCCTCACATAGGTCAGGACTCCACAGGGACAACTTAAGAGACAGGGAGAGGAGGTCTTGGGATTTCCAGAGCCACTTTAGGTTCTTATGTACAGGAAGCCATCAGATAGTGAATATGAGCATTTCTGTATGTTAGTATCCGCAAGTAAGAGTCCCTCAAGGATGTCCAAGTCTGATAAGGCTACACTGAATTATGATTTGGTCCCTATTGATCTCAAAAGCACTAAAGAAAGCCTGCCACCCCAAACTGTGATGAAGACTTTTTGTATCAGCATCATAGCTCATGGCCTGCCATTTTGCCGCAAACGGGTGAGTATTTCTCATTTAATCCGAAAGATATCTAACCACAAGTATGTTTTTTTGCCATCTGATAAGTTTTTTTGTCTGAAAAAGAGGTTTCCCTTTACTTAGGATTACTTTCTGATAACATCCAACAATACTATTGTACTATGTAAACTTTTTGGAGTTTATACTGCCTAAGATGTGTCTTGATTCTTCTAGTCAGGCTCCAGGAAGAGTTTACAGCGGGTTTGTCTTGCATTTATTATACTGAATATAAACACTTTTCAAATTTCACAAGCTTACCATGCACTCCGGTTAACCACTTTACAGCTTGCATAAATAAAAATAGCAAGTCGCTATGCAACGCTCGAGAAATAGTTTAAATATAGATAATCCTGAGCGCTTCGTCTGTGGCTTTGTACTGTCATTTTCAATATTCTGAAAGGTTACCCCATGCTCCAGTGTTGTAACTTTAGAATGTGAAGTTTCTGTGTGCCAGTTTAACATTTTTGTCGTTTATTGATGAGCACTATGTAGAGGGATTTATGATACTATTTCACATTTTATCATTTTTAGATAATATTAACAAGCTGTATGTTAGTTTTATGTGTTTTGTAAAAGTGTTAATATTTGTTTGCTTGCTTTATTTCTTATTATGATATATTGCTTTCTGTTGGTTTGGCCTTAATATAGATTCTTTTATAAAGTGATAAATTATGTTCACTGGTGGGCAAATTACGAACACTTCTGGGCGTAAACCTGTCAAATGTGGGGTCTATCAGAGGCCAATCTTTGTACTGGAATCTGAATTTACCTATGTGCCAGCAGTTTGATTTGTGGTATTTTGGCTACTGGATTCCTAGGACAATATAAGGATAATAAGTACGTTTTTGTTCATATCTACATAATATTGGTAATTGTTGTACACCAGGCCTTGCAATAATGGCTGTGGAGGAGGGTTTTGGTTTGAAGGTCATCACAGTAAACCGCAAGTTGTTTTGCTGGGGCAACCATATAGATCTATGCATATGTAGCTCCCTTTAAACTGCTAAAGAACATTGTACACAATTTATTCATTTTTCACTTTTATGCTTGTGATTAAACTTGCTCATGGCTACAAGAGGCCATGATGCTGCATGTCCTCATGCAAAAACCTTTTTAAAATCAGTTTTGTTTATTTATTTTTAATACACCTGCATTAGTAAGCTTCCCCCCTTTTTTCCTCCTTTGGTGTTCCTGGGTTTAGGGTAGATTAGTACCTCTTTTAGTTTTTACTGTTGCCTTCCTCTCCTTGGGGTGGCTTCCAGCTGATTCATGTACTAGAGAAGTATAAGGAAATAAAGATATATCATCAATGTGTTTGCAGACGGCAATAAACACCTAAGAAGTAGAGGAAAGTTATTGCTGCATCTCTTAAAGCGGTAGGCATGGTCAGTCAGGTCTTGAGCAGTGTAAGACATGATACTTGATTTGGGACAGCAACAAGTAGATTAAAATCAATTCTGTTTTATAATAAATTCCCCTCGTTATAACCTCTATGGTGCTTGTTCGTATGTGGAGGAGTGACTTTTTCCCCCTCCAATTTGATACTTTTTTTTGGAGTTGTTTTATTGCTGTAGTAATGGAGCTGGTTTAGGACACAATTTACAAATGAAGCTTTATAACTTTCTTCATTCTGATTTCCCTTATATGTCATAAATTAAAGGTCGTGCTGAAACATTTAGAAAATGTCTGGAGCGTGATCGTGAGAAGTAAAAATACTTCCGTTATGGGATCTGTCTGTTCAGCTCGTGTGCATCTTGTGTATTAGTTATATTGAGCGTCCATCAAGCTCCGATGACTATACATGGACATGGGGCAACGGGTCTGCCAACTCCATTTTGTACTTCATGTCAGTGAAGCACCCAGTTCTATTCTAGACATTGCAACTAACAGCATTATGACGATTCTTTAATAAAGCCTCCTTGTTCTAGGTGTCGGCATAGTCATCGGGACATATACACAGAAACAAAATATTTATAAAGCATGTGACATCTTTCTTTAAATACCTGATACTGAATAACTACCTGTAAAATGTTTGTGAATGTCACATTCACTGCCTTATTTATAAAAAGTACCCGCCTAGCTTGACAAGGCCTAAACTTTTATTTCTTCCAGTTTTGGGTATTGTGAGGAAAGAATATGATTTCTGTTATTCAGGGCGCTATTACCACATTTTATAAGACAGCAAGTTAGGAGTCATCTCTGGATTAAAGGTGAGTTTTGTATCACCTGGTTCATGTTTATCCTAGATCTGAGCTTTATTGCACAGGGATGAGTTAGGTTTATTGATCTACAATGACAGTTTTGCCATTTAATTTGTTAAATAAGTGCACGTCAATCAATTTTTCCCTTCACTTAATTGGATGTTTACACACAGGTTGGCTTCATTATTCAAAATAAAATTCCGCTTTAACTAGTCCTGTGAATTACTTTTCTTCAGGTCTAGAGCTCACATTATATATAATCTCCTTGTTTTATGGATAATAAATAAATAATATTATGATATTGTTCAAATGTGGTTGCTCTGTATGGTATTGACAAAACTGCTGAAATAAAGGCCATTCCCTATACTATTTTCTTCTGTAATGGTATCTCCAATAGTTTAGATAAAGTACTAATTCATATGATAAATATGTATGTTTGCAGAGAGATAAAGAGACCACTGGACACACTAATGATTTGGAAAGAAAGGTAGTTTTAGATTTCCAATAATGGCATCATATATTGGATGTGCCCTAACCTCTTTTGTTATCTGCTCAGATGATAATTAGATGGGTTGGAAAATCTAGCCATGACAACTGTATGCGATTATAAAAAGTGGTTGACTCGGTATTTAAATGCCCCAAAATAATCTCACTATTTTGCAGCAGGATAGGGGGCTTGTGCTTTGATTCACAGATGCACCTTTCATCTAATTGTTATATTCTGATCTTGTTTTAGCACTACTGATCTTTTATCATGTCAAGTGTAATAGTTTCATTGCAAAGCCATTGCATATACATAAATATCTTATGTAATGTCCTACCAAATGACTAAACATATTTGTTTTTATATTGTAAGAATAGCGAATATATTTTGTTAGTCATATTTTACATATTTATTATAATTCATTGTCTGTTCTTTGAAATATTTAAAGTAGCACATTGTGTAACCTGGACCTGTCATTTAAAGTCAGCATTTATGTCAGAATTGCCATATGTGATCAGGTTTTTCCATCCCCAGAGTTTGGTCTCAGCAGGTCTTGGTCTGAATGGAATGTAAATACTTGCTTCCCACTCTTGGGCTTAGTACGTCAATTAACAGGTCTGTAAATAGGAACTGTAGAGGGTCGTTATGCTATCGTTTTCAACCCTTTCTGATAGTAAATTTGTGGGATTATCAGAATTTACCTGCTTGCTAGAATTCCCAGTTATGTAATGAGAAAGATGCATCCACTGAGTGACTTTATACAGCAAGGACTGTATCTTTTCCTAGTAAGCACAAAGAACAATTGACTAAATAGTCTTTACAGTTGTTCCAAGGCACTTGAAACATTGTTACCCCCTAATGTGATTAGGAAATATATGGTTATTTACAAAGAAGGCAAAACAACCAAGTACTACATTTGCAAGACTTCACATTAAGTTGCTTTATTTGGTAAGGAAGTAGTTTCCTGTAATAGTAAATTGTCCATACACACACAAGATGATCTGATGGTCTTTGTTCTTTTGGATGATATTTGTTAGGCTAGGTACACACGTGCAATTGTTCTCGTCCGATAATCGGCTCAGGGCTGATATCGGATGAGAATCTTGTGTGTGTACAGCGCTTGTTGTCCATCGTCTTAATGACCGTCCTGGCGGATCCATTGACGAACAATTGTAATGGAAGTGAAGGCAGAGAGAGAGAGAGAGAGAGAGAGCAGTGGGGTGCCGCTCTGTCTTTACCCTCTTCTCTCCATAGAGCAGAACGGTGCTGTATGTACAGCGCTTGTTCATGCATCGCGCAGTCATTAATCATTGGAAAGGATCGTGAAAGATCCTTTCCAATGACAATGATTGCACATGTGTACATAGCCTAAGTTTATGCAGCCAGTGTTAGTCATGTCAGATGGCAAACTCAGACCTTTAAACTCCCCTACAGCAACTGTTTAGGAAGTAGCACAGCCTGGTCCCCTCCACATCCAACAGTAGTACATGGATAGCTTGGGTTTTTTTTTGCATGTTTCATCAAGAAGGGTATTGTAATATATGTCTTAAAACAGCAGGGTTTCCCATGTGCAAGAGGAAAGTAAGGCCGAATCTTGGCAATCAGTGGCCATGTTAAAGAACAGATACTCTAACCCCAGGTTCCTACAGGAATCTGACTGACAAATTGTATTTTTACATTTTTAAACCTTGGTTTGTATAAGCCAGCTTTAACTCAGTACTGAAATTATATTTGCATTCTATACTCTATCACATTCACCCAATTATTATACTGCTGTGGCATGCCATGCACATCAGGGAAAGTGATAACATTTTCCTGGGATTTGAAGTGATAGGGCAAAATTGCAGGAGTGCTGTTCTGTCATGAGCGTATAAGAGGACCTGTAGTGAGTTATGTAATCTGCCATTTCTGACTTGAAAAATACAGCTGGCCCATTGGTGTTTTTGATCCTCGCCTATACTACCTTTTGAATCACTGACTCTGAATGAGTATGTTCAGTAATGGGGGTTCAGTAATGGCACACAGGCTTCCACATGCTGGCATCCGGTGTGTAACTGAAACTATTGAAACCAAACAATCAGCTTTACATTCAGGCTTTCAGCTTTTTTCAGCAATGGCAGCTACCATAATCTCTCAGTGGTTATATGATTAGTCACGAACATAAACATTACCCACAGAACCTTTATAAAGTTTCAAACTCTTGTGTTTGTGATCTTGAGGATTCTGTGCAGACATAAATCTGAATGGCCCATCAAGATCTGTTTAGCTCCATATTGCCTTATAATACAAAAGAAATACAAAAGACCATTTGAGCTGCTATATGTGTTGCCAGTGTTATCTACTTGGCATAATGATGCTTCAGTTACCAGAAATGTATAATCACTTTCTCTTGACTTTCTGACAGTGCAATCATCATTCCCATAATTCACATTAGTCCTTCAGCCCTTGAATGTTTTGCATTATCAACATGACCTTTTGTTTAAGCTAATGATGCCTATAAATGATCATACGGCTTAAGTACCGTATAAATCAGATGCTGTTTAAAGTAATCTAGCATGTTGTGATTGCTATTCAATGTAACTCCCTATGGATTATCATGGCTCCTTGATTAACACAGAGCATAAATTGACTTTGAGAAACTGGAATAGTTTTCCTTATTTTTAAGTTTCATTCTAGTGATGTTTTCAGGAGATGCTGCAAAAGAATAAAGTATACTTGGTGAAAAAGCAATGTAAGTGGTGACAATAGAAGTCATTGCCCACTAACCATGTACTTTATTAGGTACATCTCTTTAACCTGTGTAAGTTTGAAATTGTGCATCAGAATAGGGAAAACGGGGATTTAAGTAAATTTGAACATGGTTGTTGGTGCCAGGTGGATTGGTCTAGTTTTGATTTCAGAAACGTATTATATTCTGGCATTTTCTCGCACAACTATCTCTAAAGTTTATAGAGAAAGATTTAGCAGTTCTCTAGGCAAAAATGACTGGTTGATGCTAGAGGTCAGGGAATTTGACCAAATTGTTAATAGAATGGCAACAGCACCTTTTCTTCAATACCTTTTCAGAAAAGCTATGGAAGAAAAAGTTTCTTGGATGTGCAGCCCACAAGTCTGCAGTAATTGTGTGGGGCTATCATTTCAATGGGGACAAAAATCATTGAGGAATATTTCCAGCACTTTGTTGATTCTATGCTACAATTTTTTTTTTTTTTTTAACACTAGCATTATTTTGATTGTTATATATATTCAGTATAAAAAGTAAAGTTGGTACTCAGAAATCAAATTAAGCAGCATACTAATAAAAATCAAAAGTCCTTTAAATATTAGTATAGTAATAGTATGTGTTATCAAAGTACTTTAAATATTAGTAAAGTATTAGTATGTGTACTTAAATAGCTTTTTTTCTTTTACCCCTCAGATAAACACAAGGTGGTGCTATTGTATTTCAGTTCAAATCTTTTTCCTACAAAGGGGGTGAAATTACTTTTTAACCAGTCTGTGCATTGAAATTATGTATTTTCCTAGTAATTTGTATTCACCCAGTATAGGTTTTATACTTGATTATTTTTAGTAGATTTCAATAGTAGTGTGTTTTTTTTTTTAAATCAGACTTTTAGGGCGAGAATTATTGTTAAATATGTACACATTTTTATATTTGTATTAGGTATCATTCTTCCAGGACTGTATATTTTTTTCCTGAAGGTAGATTTGGGTTAATATCCATTAATCTCCTTGAATTGGATTTTTCTGCATTATTGCTAGGCTGTCTGCTTCTGGAGCAATCAAGAGGTTGATCAATGAAATTTAAATCAAAATGCCTTACTCAGCCAGACTAGCAAGTTACATTCAGTCCTAAAGTTTACAAACTTGCAATGTTGTCAATCTCGCCTACAATATAAAGTATTTCAATCCGAAGACATCAAATGACCTTTTACCATTCATTTGACTTCCTGTGTTGAACAATGCCTGTGTGGTCTTTTTTAAAGATTTGTCATCAGATTGGCATATGGTAAGAAAAGGAATGATGTTTAATGTAGTAACCAGAGATCATCTCCTAACTCTCTCTGGTTGTGATAGGTTGTATAGACTGAACAGTGATTGCGGAAACTAACTTCTATTTGTAGCTACTGTGTACAACACAACATGCCAGCTATACCTTTAATAGCACAAAAACACAAATGAATGTGATTCTCCAAATCCAGTTTCCCTTTGTTACCGGAGGCCTTGATGTCCCTTGTAGATTAAAATGTATCAATAACTGTTATTAGTTATATTGTTTTTAGTTGTCTATGAGAACTAAAGAACCATGTCCCTCTGTCTCATGGATGGTAAAAAAAATAAAGACTTCTGTGTTTTATGATGTTTATATATTCAATCCCTAACAATACCATCCTTTTGTCCAGTACACTCCATTACACAGGAAAATGGCAGTGATTCACACTGGTACTGAAATCCATTTAACTTTGTACAAAATGTTTGACTGTGTCAATGTGACCACATATTTTACTTACTTTTTAAACATTACCACTGATAGTTTGGTAAGAAAGAATTACCGGTAGGTAAAAAGTAAATGTGATACTACTACTAACTTTCCAGCTGTCATTTTTGATCAGGTAAAAAAAGGTAGGGCAATATTAGACACCAGACACACACGCCTCCCAGAGCCTCCAACAGGAAAAAGTAATAAAAAGAAACATTGGCGGTAAAAATATGTTTCCTATTCTACATACCTATTTAGGTTTTTCATGTAGAGCAATCATTTTCAGCAGGGAGACTCTTCTCTGTCAACATTAGAGCTTATCTTCAGATTTTGGGGAATTGACTTGCAAAAAAGTACAAGGTTTTGAAGACAGTCATACACCTAGTAATGAACTTTACTTATAAGGTTATATAGCAAGGGTATACCTCCAATATACTGACAATTCTATTACTAAGTGAATTCAGGGCACCCACATAAGAAGACATTAAAAGCCTGATTAGGATTGATTTGAGGTTGGTCCTAAGCTTTGTAGTCTTTGAATGCCTAATGGCACTTAAATAGAAGAAGTTTCCTACCATTAACTACTGGTAAGCTATTTGTGCTTAATGCTGTTTAGTGTTGTAGGGAGCCAAAACATTGGCTGCATTTTCTAGTTTTATCTACTTGGTGGCACTTAGATAAAGCCATGGCTTGTGCAATGAAAATGACTAATTTATGATATGATTCCCCAAAATGAGGCAGTTAAATTTGGGGCTACAACATAACAGGTTGGTCATCTCGACTCGACAACACTTGGAAAGCCAGTACATATATAGGGGTGTCTATAAGAGGGTAACTTCCTGTTTATTTTACCTTCTGCTACTCTTCTTTCTGAGCTGTCAGTTTTCTATTTTTTTTCTGAAAATAAAAGGAAAAAAGGTAGCAGAGTTCTCCAGTTTCTTATCCAGCAGGCCCTCAGGAGAAGAGTGTCACGGTAGTGAGTCAGATATCACTCGATGTGTGAGACTTGCTGTCAGCACAGCGATTTTCTGCCTTTATAAAGCAGCATGGGCACTCTGGGCACTTTTGGGAGAAATCCCAGACTATGGCTAACATTTTCAGGGTGCTCCTTAACCATGACATATTTCAATGGGTTTCTGTTAACATATCAGTCATAGCATTTACTTTTAGATACATTTTAAAAATTGTTTTGTAGGTATTCCACAGTGAGAAGTTGTAACAACTTGAGAAATCAGAAATGGTTTTAATCCAAAGCCCCTTCTGACTATTTCTTTTGATTCCCACATTCTAATTGTATGCACCGTTTTAGACCTAGCAGTCCTGCCTCTTTAGATCTGTAAAAGGTTTTTCAAGTGTGTCCAGAGTGACCTACGTCTGTGTGTGCATGTCATTTCTGTATTGTAAACAACCAATATCAAACACTTCTGCAGGCTTGTCTGCTGATCTCTGATTGCTTTCAAGATGATCCATTAATGAATAATGAAATGCACACATGTGGTGAATTTCAATTTACTAGTAGAAATTCAGCTTTGCAATCAACCTGTCAAACACGTACTGTGTTGTATGATATGTAGTGACTCACTGCGACCGTCTAATGACAATGCTAAAGCTAGTGAACCTAGTATTCTATGAATTTCTTCATAAAGTCATATGTAAAGCATAACAAGTTTGAAATGTATTTTGTTTATGTAAATTGCTGAATTAAATCTTGTGAATTTATTTGAAAATGCCATGATATATAATTAGCTATAAATTAAATACATGGGTGACATATTTCATTTTAGTGATGTGTGAAGAGTGTATTATGATAAATATGTTTCAAGTCTTGTGCAGCATTACCTGACATAGATTTGCTAATTATGTACATTCCAAATTGTAAGGTAATTAGTCCTCCTGTATTGCCCTCTGCCTGCATGCTGCTTTTACAGTTTAGAGCAGTTAAACTTCTTATGTGCAGACGCCTCCATTAAACAGCTACTCCCCATAATCATAAATTACTAAATAACATAAATCCATAGTACTTTTAGGGAAATATTTTGGGTCAAACTTAAAGTGATCATGTACATTACAGTATTTACATATTCTGAGTCCAAAAAACACTTTAAAACAAGCCTTTATTCATCTCTGTGTGTATAAATATTGTGGACCAATTGCTTTTCAAACACTAGCCTTTTGCCCATACCTAGTAACCCCCCCCATTCCCATTTACAGATCAGAACTTGGCGAGATTCCCTGGTTCTGATACTGCTGTGCCACAATAGATGTGCTTGCACTTGTACAGCTTCTTGACTTCATCAGACTATCTCTGCTTTCTTTGCATCATAAAGGGGTTTAAAGGAATTGGGCTGAATGATGCTGGTCTGAGGATATGTAGTTGCAAAAAACGTCCTGGGGAAATTCTCTAGTTTGTATTTGAATATTGATGCAAAACAGGTTTTGCTGTTTTATTTCTTCACAAACTAATCATTTATATTGCTTTTATCTGCTTTGAATTGTGTGACTACGTAAAGATTTTTACCTATGTAAAATTTCCTGGTGCATTGTGTAAATTGAAGCCATTGATTCACCACCAGTCAATATTTGCTATAGATCAATCCTATTTCTTTATTTTTGTTAAATTCATTTAAATGACTGTTTCTTTATAAATATCACTTAGTATTTGACCTAACATTTAAACACAACACCTAAATGTTTGGACTTTGGTCTATATAAAATGTATTAAGCTAGTTACCACTAAAACTAAAGTATCAACTATTGGACTGATAACTTGCAGGGCTTTATACTTAAATGGCTGCAGAGACTTTTCAGTGTCTGGTAACAGATGGTGCTGATTTGTAGTGGTGCCAGAATGACATCACCTAGAAGTCTGCTTCCCTATGTAATAACATATAGATAAAAGCTAATGTCTGCTCCCTATCTGTTCTATGTATTTTGTGTATCTGCAGTGCCATCTCCTGTGTGATCATCTGGCAATGGCTGAGTGCTCTAATGTAAGAAAATGGAATCTCTTACAGCGCTGGCAGATGCTTTGCATTCAAGGAATACATGAATGGTGTACGTGTTGTATGGTGTGAACAGACTTGGATTGACGTTTGTCTGTCATTGGATCACATTGGGCGAGGGTTATAAATGAGATTAGGTTTATTGAGAATAATGCTTAGTAATTTGGTTCAGTTTTTTTTCTTTATGTTTTATAACAAACTTTCCAAATAACCCCTCAGATAATGTAATTTCTAGTCACAAATATAGTTAAATGACATGTCTGTTTAATTCCTTGCTTATACTCAGAAAATACAAAAACAGAACAAATTTCACATTTATTGATTGCATTTTCCTCCAAATAGTATCTGTAGCATTAGTAGGATTGTCCCAGCATGCTGAAAGTCTCATGCTGTTCAAATCAAAGAAGCCGAGTAACTAATGGAAGCAAATAGAGTTTGAACCATGAAACTAATGGAAAAAATGACATTGTAAACCTAAACTTAAAATCTTGTGTCAAAATAAATGTAAATTGTGTAAAATATATTTCAATGTTTGCACTGTAATCCCAACATTTGTCATATATTCTCTGGATGACCGTCTAACTTCTAAAATGGTTATGTATACTTTTATATTCAATCATTTTATGACTCCATCCATTTTAGCAGTGAGTAAGCAGTTTTCATATTTCCACTTTATGGCCACTAGAGGTCAGCTGTTAATCTTTCAAAAGGATGTAAGACGTCCGCCGTCCGCTGCATGTTCAGTAGAGCTGCACGGCTTTGTATGTCAAGTCATGTCACAGGGGTTTAGCATTGTTAGGAATACTGTAAAGATTGCTACATTTTCTTCTTGATTTTATTGCAGTGAACATCAAATTGTTTACACCTTCTGTTTATAATTTGTTTATTATTAGTAGGGAAGGGAATGCGTTAAAACTTTTTTTTTTTAATTTTGATACATTTACCTTTTGCTTCTTGTGATTGTGACTGGGTGTCAGAGGTAGGAGGAGTGATGGTATATCTCTTCAGTGTCAGGTTCACATTAAAACCCTGCTGTAAAATGCAGAAATTAGATGGTGGCTAGCCTTGTACATGGCATTTCTTCACCAAACAATTTTATGAACCATGTAGTGTGTACTGGCCATATGTGTATATATTACTGTGGAATGTTCAAGTATTGGATTGTCTTGGGGATGGGGCGGGGGGTGATTGGCTGGGAATATGCCCTGGCCACTTTGTCCTTCTTCAAATAAGGTTTGTCAGGAAATATCAGGGATGACATCGTAACATAACATGTTTTCAATTCAATTGGTCAAACCTCTGAAATGGGGTCAAACCTCCTAAACCATTTATACCAGCACCTTCTTTTGGGCTTGGCCTACACTGGCGAGACAAAGATGTTGTCATTCCAGATAGAACTGTAATGCTTTTAACATGGCCAAACAGAGCCCCCCTTGAGTCCTTCCTGCTCTGATGCATTTCACTCTTAAGGCTATTACTCATAGAGGGTTGCTGCTACAGAGAAACTTACCTGTTATTGTTCAACTCCTTGTTTACTAATGAAGTCAACGTGCAGGTAAATTCCCATGTATCAGAATGAGTAAAGGCTGGTGTTTGGTTGGAGGAATATTTGATTGCCAAGTTACCACTGACCCACTGGTCCTAAAGCAGCATTCATACTGCCACATTTATTTGCTGTAGCCAACACATTCGACTATTGAATCTTCCAGAAAATATTTGTAGCTGCACCTATACTTTTATTGATTTATCTGGTTATGCCATGCAATGGGTTATTGGTTACTTTAGAGTTCACAGGTTTTTATAAAACATAGCAGCATTAGTTTATTCTAGTTTAATATTATTGTTAACTTTTTATGTTTTGTAGGGTATATTATTTTACTTGTGAATGTCTGTCTAGTATTGGTTTGTGCTCTTGGTTTTTGGTCCAATGGCTGTCAGCTGGGTCATGACCTCCACAGAGTTAAGAGAAACATTTTCATTTTAGTTAATCTCTTCTGTACCAGGCTGATTTTTTGGGATGGAAAGAGAGCATTTGTTGCTCTAAGCTATACACTGTTTCCTCTTTCTGTCAGGAGTGAAATAGGTACAATTGTTAACTCAAATAATTAAACTAGCAGCCAAGGAAAAAAAAACCTCAGAAAAGTCTTGTTTGTTGGTACCCCTCTTACCATTCAGGTTTTGTGGTGGCCATGTTCTTGTAATGGTTTTAATAATTTGCCCAAAAAAAATTCTTGTCCAGGTTTGGAATACATTTTTGTACATTTTTTTGTGCATTTGCGTGCATTTTTTTTTGGAGGTAAATGTTTGTTACAGTGTGTATCCATAACATTTAGAGTATCACCTGCTGGATATAGATGGTAAATATGATTTGCCATATAAAAATATATTATAAATATTTTTTGTTACCCCTGAGTTGATTGGTTAATTGTATCTAATGCAGGGTATATAGTCAGATCTGCAGTCATTCTGATACATTCAGCCTCAAGAGCAACAGTTCTTTGATGGAATAAAAATATTTACAATTGATAATTATATAATGGGAATACATTTAGTGAGCCAGCAGAATGTAGTTTCCAGTGAGTTGGTCATATAGTTTTGTCCCCGTTACAATAGCTTTTTGCATCTGTCTAGATAGAACTAAAGTGATCTAACCAGAATGATTTTACGACTACATGCCAGAAGCGTGAAAACTGTGACCATCTGCTCCCATAGTGTTATGTTGTTGCTCCTGCATATAAAATAGACAGTGTTTGATCTACTAATGGCCCTTTATTTAATACCATTACATATGGTGTTTAATAGAGTTTTAAGACACAAGCACGTTATTACTATAGTGATTTTTCAGAAGGAGTTCTCAAGAAGCTCTGGAAGAGCAGGTTATTGGAATGAAGTCATTGAGATGAACCAGTGGCAGTTGACAATTTCATGTAGGATCCTTTAATTGTATATCAAGACAACGAGTATTTGTGAATTAGGTAGTTTTATCTGGATGCCATTATGTTATTTTATGTAATGTAAGGTTTTTAGCAGCTGCTTTCTAGTATAGTGGATGATGCAGTTTGTTATCTCATTAATGTTTGCAGTTGTATGTACGAAATTTCCCAATTGTTCAGATTGTATGTGTCTTCAATCTAATATGCAGCGTCTGGACTTGTTAGTTGTTGAATGTCCTTATACGTTGTAATGTCTTTTCATTTTTGCTTTGGGTTTCTTTTGTTTCTAATTCCTCTGAGCTCTGATCTGTAACTAAACAGCGTTTGAAGCACTCAGGGTAATTCTGCTCATTATGCTCCCTGAGCTGTATTGAGAATAGAGACAAGAGCACTCCTTAGGCCTTTCTGTCTGTGTTAAATCATGGGTAATAGCAGGATATCATTTGGTTATGAAGTCTATGGACTACTAAATAGCAAGTTGACATTGAAAGAAGATATGTTTCACACTTTGGTACAGTCTCTTTATAGTTATGGTATGGCAGCCTTTCTGTAATGTCTTGAAACATACTTATTAATGATACAATTTTCGATCCATACCATGTGAAGTGATGGGGAACCTGAGTGGTTTAAACCATTCACTTCTCAATACACAATAATAAAAGTTTTTGTTGTGACAATGCCTAATACTGAAGAGCTATATTGTTTTTCATGGAATGATGTAGATGGGCCTTTTAATTTCCTTATTTTGATTTGACATGTTTTACATAATAAAATCTTACTTGGTTGTTTCATGATCTTTAAAATTGCTGTCCTGCAATGGACTTTTATACTAGGAAAGTAAGAACTCCTGGTCTGTGTGCCTGACCAGTAATAATTGTATGTGAAATAAATTTATATTTGATTAAGGTGTGAGAGAAATCTGTAATGATATTTGTCTTGTTCAAATCCGTTCTTGATCTGACGGGGTAATTTTAAAGTATATATTAGAGTTTTGTTAGATGAGTGCCAAGTATATATACCTCACAAAGGTTAATAATAACCTGCACAGGAAATTTTGTATTGTTCTGCAGCTCATTTTTAAAACAGTGTTGGCCATGTGACTCTGTTGCAGCATATTGATTTTAATGAACTCCCAATGACTTAACAGCCAACAAGCGGTTAATCTCGAGCTACCAGTCCATCTCCTTTGAGTTCTTCTGCCAGAGGGTCAGTAATTAGATATTTGTTTCTCTAGAATGAAACTGCCCATGGGCTTCTGTATTAGTTTACAAGTGCAAAGGTCTGGACACGAACACAGCTTGTTGAAGCATTTTTAGGAAAGGAATGTATTCATGTTTGGTTTTCTGTGTTTGTCTACAATTGTTGTTTTTGGCTGCTCTTGTCATAATGCAGGTGTAAATATTACCCTTTGTGTACTTCTTGACTCCAAAGAAATGAATTTAATTAAATTTGTGCATATGTAAATGATTTCCAATTATAATACCTGAGAACAGAAATGGATGCATGTAGACAGTTAAAAGAAAAAATTAATTAACCTTGAATAGTGGCTTTCTTAGTAGGTTTTACATTATGACAATATTTCATGCTTTGTTAATATCCACAATTGTGTTTTGGAATGGCGCAAACAGACATAGGTTTACTGAATTATTTTAACTATTTTCTTTCAAACAGGATTTTACATTAGGAGCACAGTAAATATGTAAATGTTCTCCAAAGTCAAATATAATTTTATGCCAAGGCTGCTGGAGCCTTTGCCTACAATGCAGTTTGCATCCACTTTGCTGAGTATGTTGTGATCCAGGAGCTCCCATATTTAAATATACTTTGACAGCACAAGGAGATTACTTATTCCTTACTTTCAGTCACGTCTTGGTAGGTTTCAGATTCCTGGCTTTACTGGTGTAACACCCAAACTAGACCGATATTGCTCACATCACAGTGCCGGCATCACTGTTACACTGCTAACTTTTTTGGCAATGCTGGGGAAAAATTAGTGCATTCACTCAGAGCCTGTTTGGTTTCTAGTCAATATCTGGTGGCATTTTTATGTAACCTAACATGTATATGGACAGTAAAGCTTAAAGTTTTTAGCCCTAATTTGATTACACATGGTGTTTCCATACAGAAGAGAGCACAAAAAAGTATGTTTAGGTTGACCTAATAAAGCCATTTATTAACAGTACAGTATTGATCATGAGTGGAGTGTTAATGTTACACAAATTCTGTACAAAAAGTTTCATGTAGATTCAGGAGCATGGTTTTACTTTCAACAGAATTAAAAGGTTATTATGTGCTTTTAAACAATTTTTTTTCTTAAGATTCTTAGTCACAAGATGAAAATTGCAGTAACGTATGGGCTTCCTACAAGGATTTGGCGACTACTGGAAATGTTGGCGGTCTTGTCCCTTTTTACCCACTGAGGGCTCATTTTTATCATTAGTGAAACAGACTTCACAGCTGCGCTACATGTTTCAGTTCTCTTCCAATATATTGGCTCCTGTCTCAGGACTCCTACTCTCAAATGTGTGCAGCTCTTGTGTTTTCCCAAGCTGAATCACATTCTACACACTTTTTGCCAACCCGAATGTCTTAAGGTCTTTTACATGTGGGAAACTGCAGCTTGCAAGGTAGTCCTTGGACAGTGAGCACACAAAACAATCAGGCCTCTAATTCTTACTAGAAGGCATTTTGTGGCTCAGTATATCATGATGCGGAATACAGACACAGTTGCCAAAGTAACTAATAAATCTGGCAAAACTCCTAGGCTTCTCATTTCTATTTATAATTCTGCATTCTGTTCTCTGGGCTCTGTGGTTCCTTGCCATACAAGATACTACATCTGAATTCCTGTTTACTACCTTTACAAATCAGCCTTTTATTTCTGCCAGCTGCTGCTAAATGTGGTTTAATGTTTGTGTACCTTAACATTTCGGAGCCATTATCCTTACCTAATATATGTAGTTTTTTTTTATATCGGAGGTCTTCCCATCTCATATGCTACATAGCAAATATAGTGGCAATATGATAGGAAATGCAGATTTAGATTTCTGTTAAAATCCGTTTACTGCAAAACTGCATGGATGTTCTTGATTTTATTTTATCAGGTTGCTTGTGGTTCCTAGAAAGTTTGTTTTACTTTGTCATAGTGGATATATTATTTTTTTTGTTTTTTGATATCCAGCCTGGGAGCCTGAGAGTGCGTGCTTCCAAAATAATAATGAAGAATACATTGTGGTCACAGTGAGAAAGCTTTTCAATGTTGTGCTTGCCTAACATTTATCTTGGGTTTTACTCATGATGCATAACGTTTACCTTGGCATCCATTGTTTTCAGCATTTACCTCACATTGTAAGTCATAGCCCAAGGCTACAGCAGCGTGTCATTAGCTGATCAGGTTTGGACACCCTTAGTTAGGAGACAGATTGACAGCCTGTCCCCTCTAGGAGGTACTTGAGTTTGCATTGTGCACCAAACAAGGCCAGTGACAAGTTTTTAACGTTGTAGTTCTCATCCTGGATAGTTACCATGGGTGCTTTTTATTTTTATAGACATAGGATTTGAGGATTTCTTACAATCAATGCTTGGGTTAGTGTGTTAGCCCAGGGAGGTCATGGATTTAGGGAGATTTGTGTTCTAAACAATCCAATCCATGCATGTATTTGGTTACCTTCATGTCCTTTTCTTTCATTCTTCATCTGGCCATATACATATCCAAATAAAACATGAACACTCCTCTCGTTAAACATCATCTTGCAAATAGTCATGGCTTTTTTAAGTAAATAGAATAAAAAGCTTTTATTATGCATCTGGGAAGTTGTTGCACAAACGTAGATGTTTACATTGAAATGTCATATCCACTCTTTAAATGTCAAATGCAAATCTTTAGTGTGGTGTTTTAATACAGCATTTATATCACGTCTTGTGTTTATCTCCTAAACCCCAACTGATTTTCATCATTGTTGTAGATCGAACTGTGCAGAAAGTTCTCTCAGTGTATTAGTAGTCCTGACTATCTTTTGGTAAATTCACACTTTTCTGCTGTAGTAATGCATTTGTTAGCATGATTTTGTCATTCATGGAGAGGCATCTAATGAGGGTTATCACTTTCCTACATGTTATCATATCTGTTTTTGGGAGAACAATTGCACATGCTAGGTCAGACTTTCTCAATGTTTTTATAATGAGAAATCACAGCATGGTGTTCAGAGGAAAGAAGGTCTCTTACATTGCTGGCCAGTGGGAAGAATGTCAATCATACAGTTAGCCAAAAAGACCAATGGTGTCAAATGGATCTGAAAGAATTAAATTACTCTATCCTCAAGAAACCCCTAGGAACCCCTTGAGTATCCCTAGTGTTCCAAGTAACCCTGGTTGAGAAACACTGGACTAGAATCATTTTTATTTGTTGTAGCCATTGTGTGTCACCTGTTTGCATGATAGGGAGTTAAGAAGTGAAACTTTTGTGATGTGTACAAAGTTGTTACTTAACTTTTATGTGTGTTATCCTTTTTCTCTATCAACACAATGTTTGTTGTAGTTTCTACAGAAACAGATTTTTTTTAAATATTACATAGTGTTGGTTTGAATATACAAATGATTGGTATGTGTTGTGTGGGCATACTGTCTGCAGTGGACCAAAAGGCCATATATTGTTAAAACTTTTTTTTTTCTTCCCCTGTGTACTGATCTAAATAAAACTAATTACCTGTATACTAATGATCAGCATGCTTGCATTTCTAGCTTATCTTTCTTTATGGAGTTGACATTTATTCGTGGCCTTTTAAGATTGTATCGGTGGGTACTAGTCACTATGAGTCACACATAATACTCAGCCCCCATAGCCTCCCACAGGTTTATATCATGAAGCATAAAGCAACCAAGACCAGCTCCTCATTATGGAAAAAAAAAAAAAGTTATGCAGCAATTGTAGGAAGAACAAGTCACAGTGACCTTGAAAATGTGGTCACCGAGGCCTGTTTTTAAAGCTTGAATAACCTGCCTTTATTCATAGGCTTTTTTCTTTTGTAATAGCAACTTGTTAGGGGATTGATGTATGCAACTTCGTAATGGCCAATTTAAAATTGAAGTAGTTTTATTTTAAAAGCAAACTTGTGAGAGTTTTTAAAAAATAAAATAATATAAATGTTAATTCATATGCAAAGTACAGAAGATCAAAAGGATGTGTAAGATCATTAAACTTATTTAGGCTATATGTGACTATTTATTTTTCAGGCGACTTTAATGCTTAGAGGGTATTTCCAAAGGAAATGAAAATTCCTATTGCACTTTAAATAACTGAATGGCCTCTGTACAAGCAGTGTCAGCACTTGATAATACCTTTGTATGTAAGGGTAGAGTCAGTCCCTTTGCCCTGTGCTATGTTCATTTTAGGATATGTCAATCAGTGACAACAGAACAGGGCCTGTTGTGGCAAGTGCCATGTTTGTCTTTCAAATCCTAAACATAAAATCATGAGTGCAGAAGAGAGGAAATATTAGCGATAACATACAGCAACTTCATAGAGCTGACACGTAGAGCATGATTGTGACTCTGCTAATAATAGGTTTCCTTTAAACAGAGTGGAATTAAGTAGTTCATGACCTGCTGGCTCCAACTTTGAAAGATGAAATGTGTATGATGTTATCAATGGATTGTAATGTTGTGACCCCAACCTTTTCAAGTCAATCTTTATTGTATATCATTTGTTGCTGTGCCTTTGCAGCACTAGGCTCCTGAGTTCAACTCTGCATAGAGTTTATATGTTTTTTTTTAGTATCCCAACACTTGGCTTGTGTACACGATTGTTAACATTAGCCTTGTAGATGTGATTTAATGTACTGCCAAAATTCTAAACTGGATGCACTTGTTTAATAATTATTTTGTTGGGTTATGTCCATGCTCCAGTCCAGCGGTCGCAACCTTTCGGACCTCACGGACCAGTAAATTCATAATATTAAACCCTGCAGACCATAACATAATTTTTTTTAATAGGATAAATACATTTGTAAAACAGTCTTCCTAATGGTGCCTGACAAGGATTGTGGAGGTTTGAATTCATTGATCAGCTCACGGTTCATTGAAGTATTACTATTGCTACTATTATCGTTAGTTGCATTATCTTTGGTATTACTAAAGAAATGTAAAATATGTGTTTGCTTCTTCCCACTCAATATGGTTTATTCCATTCGAATCTAAGACCAAACAAGAAATAATAGTTATCAATGTCAAACTATTTGATACCATTAAATATAACAGTTAAAGAAAATACATGGTTAAGGTCATACTTGCCTAAAAGAACATCTGGGAAATAAACAAATAAAATAAAACAATGGAATGAGAATCGATATTCGATAATGGTGGAAACAATACTGAAGCGTACCGCTTGGCAACGGTTGCCTCATACAACCTAAAACTACACTGACGTCATGCTGTGCCTCCCTTGTTTTTCCTTCTTTAGTACAGTTCATGATTTTAGTGCAATATTCTGTAATTCTCTGGACCACCAAAATTTTCTTGCGGACTACCAGTGGTCCACAGACCACCGGTTGGCGACCGCTGCACCAGTCTGTGTTCAGGCATGTCTTGAGGTGACACATTATGCTATCATTATGTATTTCTGTTTTGTTGGAAGAGGAAAACTTTTTCATCACCACTTACTTCATCTGTTACGGCTCATAACAGAGCCATTAGTACAAAGACGACTTGCTTATATTGGAATATCTGCCTTGACATGCGTGTTGTTCTGTGTGTGTTAGGTAAGGTACATTTTTTGTTCTGTCATGCTTCATTCATTCACAGTGGTCCATTATAGTAGATTGAAGAAGCTGGGCGTTTAGAGGTGATTCATTGCTATAGTATTCATTTCTTTGAAATACAAATTTCTGTGTTCTCATTAGTGATATTTTAGCGTAAGATTTAACCTAACTTAATTGCACTGCAACACATGATGTTTCAAAAATACCTAAACAGTACCCTCATCCTGTATTATATTTGGAATTTATATGAAGATTTTTGAAATGCCGTAAACATAAAATGTGTATTATGAATATCTAAATATTTAATGCCTAATGTGATAAAGGAATGTTTATTGCTTTAACAATATATATGGATCCACACCCTATATTGCAGTACATTTTCACACCTGGATACTCTTTTAGTTTGAGCAGTTTAATGCCATTTTGTTCCAATAGAAGCGGTTCTCCTTCAGGTGGAATTCTGCCCAGATTGTGCTGGATCCTATTTGACATTCAAAGTACTAGAACTTTACCTTCTGAAGTCCAGCAGACCCACTGCTATAGGTTGTCAATGCTGAACTCATCTTCTGGATATAAATCTGATCTTTTGGTTTATGGTTTCCGCCACACACCTAACAAGCATGTATCTAACTGTGAGGGACAAGTTGTGTGACATTTAGCTGAACAGCTTTGCTGTGTATTCATTCTGGGGCAGTGATTCAGAAGGTATTAAAGCAGAGGATAAGAATTCTTACAAAGCAATCACTACATGCTATAACCAGATCAGAAATGACTCGCATAATCTCTCCGTAAAAGGTTAATTTTAAAGCAAACCCAATGTCAATGTATTTTATCGTTAAAGCTTTTTGTTTTAGAGTATGCTTAGTGTCCCCATAATTATATGTTGTTGGGGTCTGATTTATATATTATTTTTATTATATGATTATTTATGATTTTATTTAATATATATATATGCATGCTGTTGTTTTTTCTTACACAACATGCATTGTCCAGGGGCAGTTGCCACCCTAACGGCTTCCATAGATTTAAAGTGGAACTGCTTGCCACATATGCAAACTTCAATTAATTTATTTATTTTTTTATGCAAGTAGTTTTAATTCCAGAAAAACCCACACTATTTTGTTAGTCTTTTGCAGCCACAAAATAGTCTAGCGGTTATTGTTTGTTACATCTCCTGGGTGCCAGAAGTAGTTAGAGCTGCAGTAAAATACTGCTAATCTGAACATGCCCTAAGGGTTTATTAAATGTACATTATTTGTAGTAATTAAAGACCAACAGGTTAATTTTGTTCTTATTTGGCCACGTGACATTTTGTGTTTGCATATACTAGAGGACAGAAATGGAATGTAATGGTTCTCCTTTCCAGAAAGGCTGTGGATGCCTCAGTTAAATTATGCACACCCACTTAACACCACATATGGTAGCAGTGTCATCATAATGACCTCCGTAACATCTGGTACATACACCAGATTAAATGGGAAGCGTTTCAAGGAGGAGGAAAGGGGAAAGAAGCAATAATTGATGCATCTGATGTTGAATGTCTGCTTTATTTTTCTAATCTTGTATGAGAACAAGCAATAATTGTGCCTTGACAAAAAAGCACTTTCTGCACCACTTTCCCCTGAGCACAATATATTGGAAGCAATGTGAAATCCTTCACCCACGTAAAAGCTCATCTTCCACTTATAGCCATAGTTTTGCAAGTAAACATTTCTTGGAAACTTCTCAAGGTATATTTGTAAGCCAACTGAACATTGCAGTGACAAACATCATAGAGTATTCAGTGCTGGGCACTGTGGTCATGGATCATTAGAGAGGAGTCCTTGAATTGCACTCTGCTGAACGACAAAAAGAACAGCCTGACAGATTCATCTTTTCAGGGTTACTCCACAATTTCTCCATATTTAGAAGCCGTTATAAAGATGAAATCACCATGGTGATATATATATATATATATATATATATATATATAGTAATAAAAGTTAGGGCAAATTCTAAAATTTTTGGAGTAAATATGTGTTCACAATTTTTTTAATGTTAATGTTACAGCACTTTTTAAACTGTACCAGCAATCTGAGTTTGGACTTGGATTCTCAAGCACATTTATCACATACATATTTTTTTGTCCGTAAAAGTAATCTTTAAGTTTGAAAAAAGACTTATGGCCGTTCACTTCAAAACCCTAAACCAGCTGTTAATCTAAAAAAAAGGCAAAAAAATAAAATAACCCTGCATTGTCCAATTTTATGTACTGGGAATCAATGTGGTTTCTGCATACAGTTACTATATGTATCTCTGTGAATACAAATGGTGAGAGGTTTTTTTATTGGTGTGATTGAAGTCACAATTTGTCAGCAACATGTTTTTTTCATTCCAATTATAGTTAAAATATCTGTTACTAAAAATGGGCCCGGGATCAGGGGTTATTTGATTTGAGAAGTTTAAGAACACTGTGATGATGTTAACGTGAAAATTTTTGGATTACAGGTACCACCGAGTTACATTGGAATAATAATTTTTATTTGGAGCAGAGTAGATGGTCCTAAGATGTTTTCAAAAAATTGTGCCATATTCTGTTTGCCTAACCAGGTTCACATAGGTGAGCATGTGGGGACAAGTGTAATGGTTTCTTTCCTTTGACACACACACACACACACACACACACACACACACACACACACACAAAAAAAAAACTTTTGTGCAAACTTGTGCTAAAGACCATCTTTTTCAACAGTAGTTCCAGTTATTTACAGCATTGCTATTAAAAATATTGCCATGATTGGATATCATAGATGTAAAAGAAAATGTACCTAATACATTACAAATACTTCACTATTCTGAAATGTTAAATTATAACCACAAATTACAGAAAAATTTATATATTTTTTAGAAGTCTGTTCAGTCCAGGAACATTATAAAATGTACTTTTCTTGCTTTTCTGGTAATTACGAACTAAACAGACACCAAAGACCCAATGAGGTATAAGACCTGTGTGAAAAAATTCCCTGTTGAAGCTTCATGCATTTTTTCTGTGTTACACTCAGTCTAAAGAAAAGAGACAAAAGTTCCTATGAACTATTTCCTTGGGGGGCTCCCTGACTTGTGTTTTCATATGTTTTCTTTTACCTTAAGTCAGACACAGGCCATTAAATTAATGAGGCCGGGAGGCAGATAAGTCATTGCTGGGCAAGTGTAGACTAGCTGCTTTTTTGTTTGTCTCAGGTAAAAATGCAAGTTTGGAATACCCTTTACCATGAGAACGTGAGACAACTCACTTCACAGATTCTTCCAGGGAATCCCTGTACATAAATGATTTCATGTGATGAGCTTGTTTGTGTTCGATTTATTAGCTGGAAGCATCAGAGACTCAGGATTGCTCTGAAATTGACACTTGTGTATCTGGTATTTTACGAATTGACAATCATTCTATGACATGAATAGACAAATTATCAGTTTGTTTTTACATTTTGGGGAGCAAAATTCATTGTAGGTGCATGGTGGTTGTTGTAAGGGCAGGCAAACCTACCTACGTGTTGTTTAAACAATCCTAAGTATGCATTAACCTAAAATGTTTTTCATAATGTTCACCTCTGTGAGTTCATGTTTTTTAGGGAGGTAGAGGGTATTTTTTCACTGAAAATCTAACGCCAATTGCAAAGCTTTAGTTTTACTTACAAACTTCCATCTATTCATCTATGTATTCTTTTATATATACATAGACAAATGCAGATAATGTTTCCAGAAGAAATAAAATGGAGAACGAAAAAAAAAAATCTTACCAAAATGTTGACTGCTTGATGCTAAAAGTCTCCAAGAAGCCCAAAGTTTAATTGTAGAATCTGCCAATAACATCTGGAACACTTGCTGTCAAAGTGCATGCATTTACAATAAGAAGGAAATTGCATCATTTTAACCTGCATATTTAAATAGAACGCTGAAGCAAGACAACAATTTGCTATTAAACACACAGGCAGAGATCAGGATTTATGAAACACTGTACTGTGGCCGATAAATTAAAAGATGAAATTGTTTGGCCACAGTAATATTGGACAACCAAAGGCAATATTTAGTTTATTGGACGATACACATTCACAAACTAAATCGATGATTTTAATGGAGTTCATTTTAGTTTTAATATTTGTCCTACAAACTTGAAACACAAACGGATGGGTGATACATCCTTCTATTTACTTGTATTGGTATTGCTACCTCTGATATTTTTACTGCAGTAATAAATACACATTGGCTACATTGTTGTGGTCTTGTGAATAAGCTTATATGTAATACAGAATAAAAATGTAGATATAGTACAGTATAATTACATTAAAGCTTAAAGTAAAGGTATGCAGTGGTGGTATTCTGATTAGGTTTGGTTCAAACCAGTTGTATGGAGTTTGTGATTTTCCCAAATATGTATGAAGTCTTTTCCAGTAGCTCCAGCTTCTTTCACGGAATCCAAGTAAATACTGGTAGGTTTTTGGCTCATACTCATATTGGCTTTCTGTAAATATATTTATTTAGAAGCAGGGACTAGGGAGTGTGAGCAGTCTATAAATGTGAGATGTAAATGGTATGGGTAAACACTGTCACTAGTAGAACTGTACAATAGGTAGGTGGTAATATCCAAGCGCTGTTGCATTAGTAATCTGTAATTTTTTGCATTTGTGCTATGCCATAGATTATGCCTACTGCTTGATAAATGGGTACAGATGGCAGTAAAATGCAACCAGGCTTCAACTTATTTTAAAATCCTTACTCAAGGATGAAATAAACATGTAATATTCTCTAAGATATGCTTGACAAACCTTTTATAATGACTGGGAAGGGCATGAAATTTGTGAAGGTGAAGGCAGGATGGTTACATCATTATGTTGTAGCAGAGCACATCAACTTGCAGAACGGTTTTACAGCTGTATAGGAAATGTATTGCGTTGTCACAATTGTCATATTAAAAGCTACTCCGGTTTGAAAAAAGCACAGTGGTGTTTTGGAAACAGGCGCTTTTATATCGGAGGTTTATTTGAATAGTAAGATGTTAGTTTATAATGGTCCACAGAGGATACCCACCTTCGGCACTATATTATCCTGATTGGTGACACACTTCTATAACACAGAATGGACTTTTAATGCATCATGAAGGCATATATTTTCCTGGTTCAAATCTTCATATTTCCCTAAATGCTAGATCATTTCAAAAAAAATTTTGGGATCTTAATTCGATCAGAAGACACACACACACACACACACACACACACACACACACACACTCGCACACTCACACACACACTCTTTATGCATCTTTTTTATGCCACAGCCCATAGCAAGGAGTCATATGATGGTCTAGGAGGCACTGTGAAGGGACAATAATTTTTCAACACTCATACCTCAACCTCTGTAATTTCCTACTTCCATAATACAATGCCACATTATTGGAATCCACACAATTGCAGGGACATGAAAGCTCCTTGCCTTCTTTTCAACCAATAGTAGGCCATACTGCTCCTTGTACTAGCCGGATAATAGGAGGATAAGGGACATCAAGGTTACATGTTTACATCCAATAGAACCAGCTAAATTCTTATCACGAGCCTGTAATTGTGTTATGGATCCCATCAAAGGATAGTAAACACCATAACACACATTAGTCACGCATGTCCTATTCCTGAGAATTGCATCCAAAGAATTGTCTGTGCCTTCTCGGTGCGTCTCACCTCCCTAAGCTGAGGGATTCCCTATTTAGAGGTACACATACTGTCATAATATGGTGAATAAAGTTGTTACCAGATTTACTTATTTGTTACTTACGAGTATTGTTGGTTTGACCTCAAAGTGATAATCACCAATTCTTCTATCTCTAACTCTTAATTCCATTTAGATCCCAAATGAACATAGCCTGGCATTATCCTTGTTATGTAGCCGTTGGATAAAGTCAAATTTAAAATGTATTAAAATTAGGAGAACTTAAAAGAATGCTTTTTAATTAGAGCATTGCACCAGCATGTAAACAAGTACTAACGTCTTAAGACATGTTGCAAAAAACTGTTAAATATTTTGTTTATTTGACTGAAAAAGACCACTTACACTTTTGCATCCAAAACAATTTTTTTTCCATTTTTATGGTTGTGATGAATGCCTATTCCCTTTTTCTGAGACCCAAGTGCTGAGGAATAAATGTAAAAGGTTTGTGTTGCTTTGATTAAAGGCGTCCATTTCACCCAAGCTTTCTTACTGTGCGCTATTTTTCAGCTGCTGGTGCTCATTACCATACAGCTGCCTAGTAGAATAGAGAGGGTAGCAGGCGAAAGCTGCACTGTCTGCAAGTATAAGAAGCTGTCTTGCAAATGGGACACTGGCAGATGGGACATGTATTCGAGCTGCTTTTCTTCCCCTCTTTCCTGATAACAGACTGCATTAAAAGTCATTGTGAAAAAATGTTAGGTCAGTCTCCTAGTTTTAGAGCTGAAGACTGGGCAGTTGTAAGCCCTTTTTTGCAATATTGATTAACCCATTTGGACAAGTTCACTGTCCTGACCCGAAAGGTCAGCACATCCAAAGGCTGCATTCTCTTCTTGCTCCTGTTTTATACAGTAATGCTTGTGCTGCACCGCCCATGAGGAAAATTAAGGGCCACAATACTGAGAAAACCACAGTGTGACTTGGATGCATTGTGGTTTATAGCCATTTGTTGGATAGGTTAGGATGGACTCAAAAAAAAAAAAAGTAGCAGACAAATACTAATACCCAAAGTGTATAGTGGATCAAAACTTTTTTATAGCTTTCAAATGTAAAGCAATAGTTTTCTTTGGAGGAAAATGTACCAAAATGCAAGGTAGCAATTAACACTTATTATAATAGTTTGTCTCCACATAGTTGGATGCATCTTACAATACATTTTTGTTATTCTTTCATTTTCTTGTCACTTATAGTACTGTACAGAAGCATGAGGCAGTACCTACAGTCCACTCAGCCTGCACAGGTAGCCCAGATTGTTCAGGATGGCACATGCATACATTTAATACCAAGAAGGGTTGCTGTGTCTCCCAGCACTGTCTCAGGATCTGGAATAGAAGATACAAAAACATGGGGCTTTGGACAGGTCTTGGGTATCTTGAAGCGGGTATTGACGTGCATGAGGTTTTCAGGAAGGGAACGACACCCTGTTGATCACTCCCACCTGCTATATTCTTCCTGTATTACATTAAACTGCCCCCTCCTTCATAAAGAAGTATTACTTTAAAACCACAAGGTTCTCAATTACAAAAAATGTACATGTTGATTGCAGTGGGAAGGAGCCAGTGAGTGCAAAATACAAGCTGATTAAACATGAGCATTAATTGTCTTGTGCATGGAGTACTTTCCTCTCAACAGCTAAAAAGGATAAAAGCACACACAGACTGCTTGGTACTAATATTTATAAGCTCTTCAAACTGTTTTATATTGTTTTATCATTTTTATTTAGCTGAAAAACTTCGTTCATACATTTTGAAATTTGCTAGCTTCCCTCTATAGTGCTCTCAAAAAATATTAAGGCATTTCCTGCCTTTTGAAGATCCCAAGTTCATTAAACCTGAAAAGATAATCGTATGGGAATCATCTGACGTGTGTACGTAGCCTTGGTCTTGTAGTCATCAGGATCACTTGTGTAACATACCACGGTAGCGACACTGATGATTTATTCTTTTTGTGGGCTGTTTTATTCAGATCATAGTAGTGAGGATGTCACATAAATACTATCACTGCAAGGTTGGGAATGAAGACTCAATTTAGAGGGTTAGAGAGACAGAGCTAGAGGGATGTTGGTAATATCCCCATACTTCTCAAGACACATAATTGTAAGTCCAGCAGACACAATTTGAAGCTGGAGTGTCTGTCCTCTAAATTATTTCATGCAGATCCCCTCTTTTATGTGGATGCGTGCACCCACAATTAATTTTCTATTACATTGCAGCTTTAATCTAGATGATTATTTAGAATACATTTCCTGGTTAGTTTATGTCTAGGTGTTTCTCCCAAATGAGTTTTATTTATTTATTTTTACTTTACCAGTCTTGGTTAAAAAACACATTGGAACAGTGAGGCAATGTATAATATTATGAAATGAGCTAGTTTATAAATAAGTATTTAGATGTCAATACATTGGGTTGCAGCAATTACAATCAATACTTTTATCCATAGTAAAAATTGGCTAATGTTGTGTAATTAACCTTTTTTTAGTTAGGATTTTCCAATCTATATAAAATTTCATGAAGCTATGTACTTACCTTAGGATGTTTATATGACATTTGTGCATAAAGTTATTACCCCTATTTAGGGTGATTTCTTTGCTGTCTCTGTTAAATGATATTTCCCTAGTTGGACACATACTACAAAAAATGTTTTATTCATATTTTAGGAACACACACATAATTGTTTTTTTTTTTTTTTTACGCAAAACGGTAACTTAACCTCTGACCTACCTCCTGCTCTAGATATGAAAGCTGTGGCTCCCATTAACAGTTGTACCAATGACAATTTTATGCCCCTTTCACCATGGCTATTTATGTAATTGCTTTTTATTTTAATAATAACCACAGACAGTGGGTGTATCGATGACACAGGTACAGTTTAAAAGACATTGCAGCTATCTGGAGTCCCTGGAAGTAGAGAGAGAGAGCTGTATGGTGCAACCTGGGAAAATGGTGCAGAGATCAGATATTCATTTCATCCGAGTGGTCACTTTAATGAAGGAACCAATAAAAAAAATCTCTGCCATTCTCTGTCTACAATTTAAAGCAGAAGCAGCTAGCACTTGTTGCTATGCTTGAATGCCTGAAATCTGAAAAAAACATCCTAAAGGAAATATTTCCTGAAGCTACCAATGGGTTTAATTTTAGCACATAGGAAACAATCTTGCTGTGCACTTAGAAACTCCCAACCTCTGTCTGATCCAAGTGGAGGACAAGCCACTAGTCTGCACAGCATTCATACTTTTTGTGAGCTTAGAAAAGTGTCATATGGGGAAGCACTTATATACTCCAAATAATTGTAATATTTTTTTTCCTGTGCAATTAAAGGTTGCTGAAATGAGCAAAACTATTCTACTATTAGGCTCTGAGCTATCTATACCACAGGGTGCTTTTTCATAAGCTTTTCCTGATTGGTGACCACATATCCTTTGTAATTGTTTTATGACTCACAGGGAGTTTGCTTGATCACAGTTATGACATAATGGTTTTATTTTTTACTTCCAAGCATTCCCTTGGTTCTTTTGCTGTGTACAAATCATCAGGACAAAAAAAAGTATAGGTAAATGAATAAAAGCTTATGCAATCTGTCAAGTAAAACAACTGAAAGTTATAAAGACCGCGCTCTGTCTTGTAACAGTTGTTACAAGACCTGTGTGAAGGTTTCATAAAAATGTACAGCATTTCTGGGTTTACAAATCTTTAAATGCTTGCAATATTTTCTTCTCTTGTAGAAAACATCAGGTTGTTGTACGTCTTTCAAATGTAGGAGTAAAAGCGTAATATGTGGTAAATTTGCTGGCTTGAACGATTCCCCAGACTGCTTTTAAAAATGTTTAGATGTGATTTTAATGGGAGAGTGGGAGTATCTTGTAAATGATTGCATGAAGGAAAGATTGTGTACCAGAGGTTCACATGCACTATTTACAGCATATTCTTTAGTCTCTCTGTAGTGTTGGAAACTTTCAGGTGTTTTATCTGCCTATGCACTATTTGCTTTGGTGATCACTGCCAGTGGGGCGGAAAGTGATGGGGGAATCCAACAATTTACTGTTACAGGACGGATAATCATCTCTCCAATGCAAATATTGGCCATGAGCTTTGATTTGTGCCTTTAAGTGCATTAAAACAAAAAGTTGAATGTAATGTAAAGCCATATAATATGTGTCTTGGTAAAGAGGAACTCCAGGCAGTATTCATGTTCGCTACACCTGCTGATCAGATAATAAAAAAGCAGCAGCACATTCATGAGGCCATTTTTGTGTTCTACTATACTGAAAAGTAAAATTCATAGGTTTCTTTTGTATTTGAAATTTTGTATGTTGATGAAAATTGCAAAAGGCTGTTTAGATTACAACACAGAAATTGAACTTTTCTAGCCATGTTATGTAGAGTGTATAGTAATAGTATGCTGCACTCCAGCTGTGATAAATAGCTTTGCCTGTCAGGATGGAAGGGGATTAGATAGATCCAGGAGTGACTGATGCAGGTGCTCTTCAGTCTTGGGGCATTTTAGGACACACATTGGTTACAGAAAGGATTAGTCCAAACATTTATATTCCAATGAATATTTACCAATCATTTTCTCTGTTAAAAGCAATATATTTTTTCTCTTTATAGAGGAATTAACGGAAATATTTCAATGTTTATGGATACAGATTAGGGTCTTGGCTCCAGATGCATATGGTATTTTGTGTATGTGTAATTTACTTTTCTGCCCTAGTTGAAGCTAAAACAGTGTATGCTTGTGCTATAGTGACATGAAATCAACTTTAAGATTATTTTATTCTTACCTGCAAACACCTCACCAAATCATAAAATATTGAATGTGGTCAGGAGTGGTGCCACCCGGACCTCTTGGCAGAGTTGGGAGCTCAAAACCCTGCAATAAAGCACATTTGCAATGGGCTGGATTGCCTGGCCTGGTTTAACTGTGATAATCGTGACCTCTGTCCCATCATTCTATTAAACAACACATGTTCTCAGATACAAAATGGTGTATGCACCATTTCTGGCCGTGTGCTGCAAGGCATACCCATCATCAAGATGCATTTGGGTGCAGTCAGAATGAACGACAGCACATTGCACCAAGCATGCAGCATGCTTTGTGTCATGTTTCTGCAATATACTTAACTTAATATACCTAACACAATATTCTGAACTAGCCATCAGGGTTAAAAGTTTGTTTCAATATACAGTAAATAATACATATTGTATCCTTATTTTAATAGTAAAGCTGCAGTAATATAAATCTTTATACATTATATAGTGTATAACAGTTCATATAATTTTGGTTTTGCTTGTACATAATAATGTTCATTGGTGTTCATGGTTTTTTTTTATTTAGGCAGTTTGTAATTGATATACTCAATCCGTAATATAGTTTGCAAAGTGTATATGAAAGTTTGAGATTGTCAGTAGTCCCTGCAGGTATTGGAGTACCGTATAGTAGTGATCTAATTATCTGCTGCTGCAATATACATATGAGCTGGCATAAAAGCACAGAGTATAGTCTTTTTTCTTTCACTTTGTACTTTCGGCTTTTTTGAAATTACTTTCATAGGATCAGTTCCCCTGTTTCATAGTGTTAGTTATGAACATGAGAAAACTTGTAGAAGTCTTACAAAAGTGTCCTTCAAGTAACTCCCTGTAACTTTTTATGCGCTAAATGTTCACTCAGCTAAGAATTGTGACTTGTGTTTCAATTGAGTAGAAAAAAATGAGATACTGTGAACACTGAACTTTCTTCTAGGTCAGACTTGGAATACAAACCTATGTACTCAGTCCCATAGTCAACAGGGCAGTAATGCTTATGTATTCTCTACCAGGGACCCAGAAACTATGAAAAGAAAACGTGAGTGAGATGCTGTTATTGCTGACCTCTACTTCTGAAAACAGTAGTTACTTAGTATTATGTTGAAGCAATTTACTTCACAATTATGGGGTCTATTTTTCAAAGCAGTGAATCTGAGATTCACAAAAACATTCTCTGCAGCAGAATCTTCCAGATCCATGCGTTTAAATGTCAGTAATTGATTTTCCAACAGAAAATTTGTCTGTGAATCACAGATTCATTCTATTAACAGAAACCTATGATTTACCAGCCCAAACAGAGTATATGGATCAGGAATCCTGACAGGCATGTTTATTCCAAGTATAGGTTCCATTTTATTATACCCATTTTAGACAACTTTTTTTAAAGCCCTTTCACTCATTTTTCTAGACTGGTTTCTAGAATTTGGTTTGTAGAGTAAATAGAAACAGAAATATGTGAAAAAGTATGGGCTTGATGAAGTTATTGATTTCTTCTCTTACCCCTGTTAACCTAGACAGAGAGCAAGGGGCAATGTCCTCATTAGGAACACATTAAAGCAATGAAAACTTTCCCTAGTTGGCCAACAAAATAACTGCTATGCTTTCAACAAATAAACCGGAAATATTGCTAAATCTCCCACAGACCCTTAAAAAAAATCATCTAAAACAGGGCAGTCTAAATCTAGTGTTTGAGAGCCACATACAGACCAGGGTTTTCATGGCTCTTTTTAAATCATCCTACTTATAAAAAGACCTGTGCTCATCCTGGCCTTGGTAGACAGGAATTGGAAAACTCATCGTGAACATGTCCCGATTGTATGCACAGTTAAAAGAACCAAACTTTGGGTGTATTGTGCACCAGAAGTAAAAAAAAATAGAGAATTTTTAAATTTTCAGTTTCGTGTTGGGAATTATCCTAGAAAATGTTATGTTCAGTTTCTACTTGCTAATGCCCATGTGTATTCAATCATAGACTGACTTCCCTGGCTTTCTGTAATGTAATTGTGAGCACCAAGTCACCAAAGCAGAAATGTTTTATATTGACACATACTCTTTCATTTCATGAGTTTAATTAAAGACTGAGAGCTAGACGGTTGGAAGAAAGCAACGCGTACATTAAATGGACGTGGAGGAGTTGCACAATGATAATTAGATGTTTTACTTCACCCTAAAATCATACATTTAGAGGATAAAGGAATGCCTTTATCTACTCTTCGGTTCTAAAAGTTGCAGCATAAGCAAAATTTTCCCACATCCACATAAAAATATACAGCAACAGTGAGAAGTCCATGGGCTTTTCTTGGGATATCTTGCCCATAAATTACCCCTCCTCACTCCTGCTTGTTAGATGGACACAGCACTCACCCATCTTCTCAAAGGTATAGCAGGCTTATGAAGTGTTTTACCATCAGAATCTGGGATTTGTGCTGATATCCTATCACATATCCATGATTTCCTGCCCTTTCCATTTACGTTAACCCTATTATTTTTTTTTTAATGAACTATATTTGGCGTAGCTAATTAACTTACCCTTCTGTAGCTATGATATCACAATAGCATACATAAACACATCATCAGCTATAGAAGATTTTTGTTTTGCAGTAATTTTTTTTGTCAGCTGTGGAATTCAGAAAATAGTTTTATTATATATGGGATTGTAGTAGAGTAGGTAGAGAATAACCATCTGGGGTTTTATTTTAGGAAACAATGAGTCATTGTGGAGCAGAAAGCTGGTAGACCTTTTGGTGGAGATTTATGTCTCACGTTTATATGTATATAGAATTCCTAAAATAACATTGTTCACTCTAAGAGAAGTAGACAAGTGCAAAGGAAACAATTAAGGTATTGGATTCTGTTTGTAAATGTTTACCATTTCCCTCCTTACTATTTAAAATGTTGCCCATACCCACTAGTTACGTCTGCAGTAATTTAAAGTATAACTCTAATCAAAACTTTAGGATTAAGCCCTTATGTTTTTTGTTTGAAATTTAACTTGTTCCAGATCTAAAATCCCATATTAAGAAAATGATGGGTGGCTGTAACTTGAAGGTAGTCTGCACATTGCTGTCTAGCCCCCTCTGAACCTCCATTCCAACGCATATGCCCATTCTCACTCTGTCTACCACAACTACCCCAGTTATTTTTTGCTAATAATAAATCACAACCTATTTTTATTGTTCTGCATTATAAATTAATATTGAACTGTATTTTTATAGCACCAACATATTACACAATGCTGTACATAAATAAATGGTAAGAATGCATTGTGTTACCAGGCTTAGAAATTGTCAGTGTTTTACTGTATTTAAATTAGTAAATATTGCCCGTTACTAACCCCCATATTACAATTTTACAAACCTTGTCTTTCATGGCATTTGTTTCTATACAGTGATGTCCTAACCACTCTTTATACCTTTTTCATTTCTGGGAGAGTTATTCACTGAATTGTAATGTTGATTAGTTTTTTTTTCTTCATTTTGGTAACAGATTGTAGTAATTTTACTATGGAAATCTAATTTTGTAATTGTGTGAAAGTAGTCTCTCACAACCTTGTTATTACTTTATAGTTATGCCATTTCATGGAAACAATTAGTGTCAGGATTAATTCAGTACTGTAAGGGATAAGATTGCAGAGGAGGTCTGGACTTTTGTTGATAATCCACTGATCAGTCAAACCATTTACCACATTATACAAAACCCACTGATCTGTCTAACTTTTACTGCCTAGAAACAAACCATTACATTTTACCCCATGTGCTGAGTGTGTGAAACTCATTGGACTGGCAACACCTGTTTAGGGTTAGACCGCACAGCCTATTTCTTTCCCTACAGTAGACGGGACCTCACCGCTAGAAAACTACACACCACAAGGTTAATGAGAATAGGTTACCTAGGCTTCAAAGAGTGCGGTGTGACCTCCACATGCTTGACATTCCTTTTCTGCTGTGTGAGTGTTCTGAGCCATCTCCCATGAGGCTGAGAGCATCCCAAGGGCAGGAATTAGCAGTAGGCTCTGTGTGGCCTATTCTCCTGCTAAAAATGGGGGCCTATAGAGCAGTGAAATAACAGACATGGTAATGTCAGTATGCCAACATCCTGAACATACCCTCTGTGCTGTATGAAAGCAGACAAAGGTTTGACAGCACTACAGAGAATTGTATGTTGGTATCTGAATCCTTTTGTTGCATTCACAATAACATTCTTCAGCAGTTCCCCAATACTTTGGTTACATGACACCAATGAGGAGTCGTCTTTACTGGCCCAAGGCAAGGGCAACCTCCAGTTGCCGGTGTATATAGAGTAGATTTCCTTCTCCGATACTACGTTGTGCTTCTCACCTTAATGTAAAGTTTCGATGTTTAAAAAGCATTCCCATAGCACACTGAGTTTTATTTCACAATACTTTTTATTTTTTATTGCTGAATGGAGAATCCTCAAAGTGACAGCACGTGTAATTTGATCTAGTCTTTCATTTAGTGCTAAAAGACAGTATTAATTATAGTAAACCACACTAACTTCTAAAGGTGTCTGAATAGGATTGCCAGAGGAAACTTAGTTTTCTATCCGCAGCTATTTATATAAAGGGAGAGACTGTAGAAGCAGTTTAGAAGTGCCCTGATTTTTATCTAATATAGAATAGTGCGGACCTATTCTAGAGTTGTATGATTGTATAATGCAAAGTAATTACACTAGTCTGAAGCTGCATTTTGGTTTCCCTCTTCCCCTTGAAGTACTGGGATTCGGGGATTAATTCTTAGCAGGGGCTCTATCTAAAAGAGATTTGTATGGTTCTCCCTGTATTGCTTTAATTAGCTCATAGCCTACCAGTATGTTTCAAGCTCTAACTGGCTTTTGTGTGAAAAAAATGACCTCTGTGTATGTAGGGAAATGAGCTCTTTGGTGAATAATTCTGCACTCCATAAAGTGCTTAAAAAATTATATATATCTCTGTATTTTTAGATTTATTTTTACTCAGGATTTCTAAGATACTGGTATAGCTTTTTAAACTGTCCCCAATAGCTGATTCAGTTCATTTTAATAAATATTCACCAACTGTTTTTCTATTTTTTCTTGTTCCACATTCAACCAGTGTTTTCATAGACTATCATGGACCTATAGGGTAAATACAGTGCTCCTTTTAGGCTAATAGGCTTTTTCTATGGATACCAGCAGGTCATTTTCAGGAACAATTATATAGATCTAATAGTCTTGATACTTAAGGTGCGTACACACTTCCAATTTTTATCGTTCCAATCGAACGACGAACGATTGATTGGGCAAAAAATCGTTTGTAAAAAAGTAACCAACGACGCCGACAAACGAGGAAAGTCGCTGGAAACGAACGACCGGACCGACGGATCGGATTGGACGACGATCGTTGAACATCGTTCGTGTGTACGGTCGTTCGTTGATCGTCCATGTTCAGAGCATGCGTGATGAACGAACGTCCGTTCACTTTCCTGTCGTGCACATAGTTCCTCTATCGCTCAAACGATCGTATCTATTGTGTGTACAATATCTACGAACAATCGTGTCGTTAACTCTATGTGCAGGATCGGTGCTATACGATCGTTCGTATATATCGTGCATGAACGTTCGTCGTTCGTTTTCCAACGATAATAATTGGAAGTGTGTATGTAGCTTTAGGCAGTCTTGTGGGTGACAATTTGCCAACAGTATTGATAAGGGATGGGTAAACTTGTGCTTTGTCATTGGCAAAGCAGACATTGCCCTGTCACTGCCATTTGCTAGCAAGCATGGCTCTGCTGCTTTTCAGACGGCAAAACACCCATGAGGGAAGGTGTGAATGGCAGCTTGGTGATTCTTCTGCTGGTGAGGTGTTGCCAGCGGCAGAAGAGCTTTTGTGACCCTGGCCTCAATACTACTCATTAGCACCCCAGCCAGCAGCACATGAGGCCAGTGTAAAGCTCACCACATGTTAGTCTAAACGCACAACTGTTATTTCCATCAACTATTTAGTACAAGGCTCCGAATGAATTATTTGGTTAGGTAGGCCATCATATTACAGTGTTGGCGGTTCCAAAGATATTTACACAGAGACTGAACATTGTTACATTATTATGAATATTATTATTAATAAATAGTGAATATATAGCGCCAATATATTATGCAGCACTGTACATTAAATAGGGGTAGCAAATGACAGATGACAAACAATGACACAGGAGGAGGAGAAAACCTTGTCAAGAAGAGCTTACAATCTAAGAGATGTATACAATCTACGAGATGTATAGTAAGTTTTAGTCAAAGTTTGTTTGGATTACCTGGAAACCAAAAATGTATTTGGGAGTCAAAAACTTGAGATCTAGTTGTTACCTCATCTTATGATTTACAGTCAGATCAGAAATCGGTCACCTGTCTGTGTTCTACAACTCCTTCACACATTCCCCAGTTAACCAGAAGAATAATAAACTTTATGAAATGGTTTATCTTGTGTTCGTGGCAATTGTCTTGGTAAATACATATGATCACCATTAACATGTTGGAAACCTTTTACACTTTATGGACACAAAGGAATAAAGGTTTTTCTTACACATAGGATAGGTAGGTCCCGGCATTCTTGGTCAGACGTGTACCCACCTGCGTCCAGACTTGGTTGTGCATACTGCAGGACAACTCTACGTACTGTGATATACACGAGCTAGAAAACCAGGTCTGCAAATTTTGTCTTGCATTTTATAAAAATGCTAACAATAACCTAGATTTGCCAGCAATTTGGTTTTTCTTTTATACAATATCTACAAGTAGACTACCTAGTTTTCAATAATATAAACCAATTCCTCTGTGCTCTTTCATGGTGAGATGTGTTGCTTAGATCATACTACTAGGGTGAGCTCTAAAATCTGAAACTATTTTTGTGAGGAATTAGAAATGGATGTGATTTTGGCTGTACACTTTTGGTATAGAAGTTGGATCTGGGAGGTTTGTGTAAGATGTGTTATATAATTTATGTTATATAATATTTAAGTTAAGTTATATGAACAGATTCGCACTATACAAATAAACAGAAGTGGTAGCTGCTGCAAAGTACATTCATGTATAGCTGATGTCCTTGACAGAGAAATAGGCATTGTGAAGGTATTGCCATTGTAATGTGTGAGTGCATATAGTATGTATACTTTCATTGTACAATTGTAACCTGCAACAGTGTATAGTAGGCGATATATAGTCATTGTTACCTGTGACTGGGTATAGAAGGCCGTAGAAGATTTTACCAGTATCACTTGTATATTCTTTATTGGAGTTTTATTCTTGAAAGAACACCTAAAGGCAGCCATTGCTGACCTCAAACTGTTGTCTGTCTGGCTACATTGAGTGACCTACCTGGAATATGTTTGTGAGGTGTGATTGCCTGTGCTTTAAGTGTTAAAACGCATTATGGATCATTATAACAGTCAGGCGTATGGCATCTTCAAAAGGAAAGGTAGAAAAGCAATGGCAGACTGCCGCTATCTGGCGGTAAAGCGGGTACATCTGGCAGTACAGTGGTTAGGTTGCCATCTGTGGCTGACTTCTCCGGAGTCAGGTGTAGTGCTGGTCTCTATACCCTGTACTGGGTAATTACGTCTTATAGGGTAAAGCATTGCTATGCCAGGAAAGCATTATTTCCGGAGGGTCAGCCATGGCAGTGAAGGTGTGACTTTATCTTTTGGGATGTGTGAGGGGTACGATGGTGTAGGATGGGGTGTGTGAAGGGTACGATGGGGTGTGATAGTGTGCGAGAGGGGTGTGGTGAGGAGTATGATGGTGTACGTTGGCGTGCGAGGGGTACGATGGGGGTTGATGGTGTGCGAGGGGTATGATAAGAGGTACGATGGTGTATGATGGGGTGTAATTGTGTACATTGGCGTGCGAGGGGTACGATGGGGTGTGATGGTGTGCGAGGGGTGTGATGAGGAGTACGATGGTGTATGATGGTGTACGTTGGCGTGCAAGGGGTACGATGGGGTGTGATGGTGTGCGAGGGGTACGATGGGGTGCGAGAGGTACGATGGTGTATGATAGGGTGTGATGGTGTACATTGGCGTGCGAGGGGTACGATGGCGTGTGATGGTGTGCGAGGGGTAGGATGGGGTGCAAAGGGGTGTGAGGGGAATGATGGTGTATGTTGGCGTGTGAGGGGTACGATGGGGTGTGATGGTGTGCGAGGGGTAGGATGGGGTGCAAAGGGGTGTGATGGTGTGTGAGGGGAACGATGGTGTATGATGGTGTACGTTGGTGTGTGAGGGGTACAATGGGGTGTGATGGGGTGCGAGGGGGTACGATGGTGTGCTGTATGCAGGTCCTATACACACTGTACGTGTAATGGCAATGATGAGGAGCATACACACACAGGAGAGTTGTATGGAGGGATGGGGATCTATAGATCGGTATGAGGTGCTCGGTATCGGGGGGCTCGGTGTGAGGTGCTCGGTATCGGGGGGCTCGGATGGTGGCACAGGCCCCGGCGTCCATCCATCACACGGCTGTCAGGTGCTCCTAGCAGGGCGTTGCGGCGGATGGTCGGGGTGGCCGGGGGCAGTGACGTAGTGGGGGCTGCATGCCGTGCAGGTATTGCCGGTGGTGCTGCTATCGGAGTGCAGGGTGATGTGGAATAGCCGGGGGCAGATGGAAGGTTTATGTGTGGCCCTTACCCCTCCCATGTCCCTCCCCCCGCACAATCTCCATATAATTGATGTGTGGGCTGTGGAGCTCAGACTGCACCATTGCGGCTCCTTCAAGGAGGGGGAGACGTGATCCGCTTTCCGCTGCGTTGTGGTTGAAGATATGAGTGTATCGGAGGTTTCTGTAGCGGTGTCCCCCCTGTGCTTGTCATGTTGGTTTGTCCTCCCCCGTGTTGTGTGTGTGGAGTAGCAGTGAGCGGGGCTCCTGTGAAGCGCTGAGCTGTGTGCTGTGAGGAGTTTGAGGTGCAGCCGCCGCTCTGTGAACGTGTCCGAGCATGTCCACACACCGCTACAGTCTATGCGAGCTCACTACCTGTACGGGGGATTTATTCGTCACTAGGCGGACACACAGGCAGTAGTGCCAGGCACCCAGCAGACACTCACCAGGGGAATATACTCATACACCCGGAATCATGGGGTTCTACGGCACTTTAAAAATGATCTTTTATAAAGTAAGTGATTGGAGTCCTGTCTGGAAGTGACCAGCTCTCTCTCAGCTCCTTTTCATGGTTGCAGATGCCTCTTGTTTGTTGATTTTTTTTTCCTGCTGGCGATGAGTAAAGGAAAAGTCTGCATTGGATGAAGGGGAGAGGTAATGGGGATGCAGAATAAGGTGATGAGATGGTGTTTGATTAGACAGACCCAGCATCCTCCCCTCCTGGTTCTGCAGATGGCATTCCCAATGCAGATCACAACACATCCATTGGCATGAGATTGGAAGCCCAGATCTGTGGAGCTATCGTCTGGTCACCTTCATCTGCATCCCACTTGTCCCATCCCTGGCCGGGGTGTGGAGGTGCCAAGGACTCTCCTGAATAGATGGTGACAACTGGGCAAAGCGTGCCCTAATCACAATGCCCTCTGCAGCTTTGCAGTATTGTAAACTTCCAGGATGGGAGCGATTCTCCAGCTATCTGCCCACAAGTCTGGTAAGATACCTGGCAAGGTTAAATAACGCATTGGCTGCATCTGTCAAGCCCTCCTGGCAAGCAACTCTTTTATTGTACCCATCAGGATGAGGACTAGAATGGGGCGATGGAGCATGGCACACACCTACATAGGATTGGCTGGTGTTTAGTAAATAAGGGCTGAGATTTAGGCTTTGTCTATGATGACCCCAGGATGATGAAGCCAGATCTCCTTTTCTCTGCATGGGCAGTGCCTGTCTTTGGCACCAAACTGGCATTTCTCTTTTTACGTGAGTAATATGGGTATTCGGTTTGAGAAGTTTGTTACCGATCAGGTTAACCTGCAGGAGATCACGGATGGTCCTGAATGTTAATATTTCCCAGGATGTCTGTGCCTGCCAATAACTTCACAGGAGTATTCCACAAAATACAAGCAAAGCTTTGATTCTGCTTACAGGATTTCACTAAAATGTCTCCAGTGCAATCATTACTGTCAGTGTTGTGTCAGTATTATATATTTTTTAAGGCCATGTAGAACAGAAAATCCGGAAAATATATAAAACACCTGGTTGTTACAATCTTTTTACTAGCCGAACATTACATTAGGAAACAGATGTACGCGTCTTCTAAATTGCTAGATCATCTCAGTCCCTGGGGTTGTTCTGAGCACATCCCTGTTTTAACGACTTGTAACATTAATTACTGTAGCAGATCTTTCTGTTAGGAACACATCTGATCACATTGGTGGTGCATATTGAAGAAGTTATCAGCTAATTCCTGACACTTGTTGATGTGAAATAAGTGATGAGGCCACATCATTGTAAAACAAGACTTTCATCTCTGGAAGAAGGACCCCATGGTGGCAAAGCACAGTAAAACATGAGTCCTCACAGCAGTCCGTGTTCCCTCATTATGCCAGCTCACATCCATGTAAATGAAGGAAATTCTAGGATTTTTTTTATCCAAAACATATTTGATATGCAAATACCAAATTGCTTTACAAATTTAATTCTAAAACTAGGATGTCTATGCAGACCCCTAAACTACTGCCACGCGTCTAAATATTTATTTTAATGAAAGTAGTGGGAATTAGCCTGGCATTTTTAGGTACGATAAACCTTATTTTATCTGCTATGGTTTTCCAAAATGCAACAGGTATTGAAGAGTCTGGTTATTCTAGTATGGTGGAGGGCTGGGACTAGTCAGGGTATGTAGGGGGAAGAGAATACTTGGCTGAGCCCCTGCCAATGATATGTTATAGTTTTGTTGTTTGTATGTAAATGATATAATATTACTACATCTCTATAGGATATACATATTATAGCAATTGTATGATTATAAAGTATTTGTATTTTACTTTGATGTGATACACTGATATGTGGAAATCATCCAATAGCTGAGTCTTTGCAGTAAAAAATGTGAATTATATGTGAATACCCAAAGCTCGCTTCTCTGTGCATTTTACTTGTTTTCATGGTTGTTGGGCACACTGTTTATGCGTATTTTTCTCCTCTTTTTCTTTTCAGATGAAGAGAAAGTTGGACCATGGATCCGAGGTCCGTTCTTTCTCTTTGGGAAAGAAACCCTGCAAAGGCTCAGAGTACACAAGGTAATTAAATTCAATAATAGCTGCTTTGGTCATGACTGGAGTGTACATCCTGTCTCACCAGCTGCTGAGCTTCTTCTCTAATTTGAGCACAGCTTTTGCTTTCATTACTTCTCCAGAGGGTAGATTCTAGTTGTGAATAACAGCAGATTAATTGGTGGCCTTGCTTGGGGGGGAAAAAAAAATCAAAGTTTTAAAGATTTAAGCAAAGTTGTTTTAACTAAAAACTATTCTCCATGACTTATAAGTGCTGTGCTATGATCATGGAAATATTGATGCATAGTGTTATTAATATTTCTGTCACTATTGTTTATCGTGGTCAATGGCAGCACTGAGGAAGTGAAATTAGAATGACTTTTCCTCAATGTTTTTCCACTTTAACTGTGCAGAAAATGTGACCCGTATTCTACCAGCAATTTCAGTAGTGATCGGATTAATTGGAAAAATGCCTGCAGTAGGTGGATGTCTTTAAGAAGATCGTGCTGCATGCAGAGATTTGACTACAGACGATTATGCTAGTGCTTCATAAAGGCTTGTGGAGCTACAACACTGCAGGTGCCCTCCACTTGCAAACAATTCATATTTGGCAGATCCTTGTGATACTGTCTGTGCATTACAGTGTTTAAACAATACATTTCATGTGATTTTATGAATCATAATGCTTGTTTAAATTGAAGTCCCAATCTGCACCTAACACAGCAGAAAAAATACTGAGCTATCCTTTGATGGCTTTTTTTCTCTGCCCGATTCACACTGTCACTGCCACTTCGCACAGTTGTCCTCTACAGTCACACTTAATCACTTCACTCTGAAATTTGCATGACCTAACAGTTCCCTGCCGTGGCAAGCCCTTACAGTCAGATGACTCCACTTAACCCCCTACATGCTGGTGCAACTGTGAAAGTGGACCCTGTGTATTCATTGTTTACTATCAGCCCAGTCATTTACAAAAATGCATTGTATTGCATTGAATTATTCTCTTAAATGGCAAAATTGTTGTTCATATAGCTTTTGCAGCTTTAAAATTTAAATACTACGTCATCTGCAGCTTGACGCCTTGTTTGCATCCTTCTAGACTGTTGCCAGCCGATACCCCCAAGGAGCAATAGGTTTAGCATAATTCATTAAAGCTTTCAGGTTGAGGTTGAAACCAGCAGTGTAGAAGTCTTTGTTGCCTTCTGGAAAGTATCCAATGACAACATAATATTGCAGTACGATCTGAGAGTATAAAAGGTGTCAGTAGGGATTCCCCATCCTCAAGGGATTCCAGTGGTGCTAATCACCTGCACAATTAAAAGGTGACAATAGCGTTTCATGGTCTTATGATGTGGAGGAGGAGTAATGATTAAATGTCTTCATACTTAAAGCAACATCTCCTTCATTCTGAATTTAATATTGTGCAAAAACCCTTTGAATGTTTACTTATAAATCTAATGTTGTGCATCTGCAGTGTGCAAAATCGATGATGAAATGGATTGCAGAAATAAACTTGGAAGCAATAGACAGAATGCCAGTCATCAGCTGAATTGGCTTACCTTTTAACCCATTCCTGTTTTGCAGTGTATCTGATAGTATGCTGTGAAAGGGCAAAGTTCAGAATTAGTAAGGGGATAGAGTACATGCCCATTGGGATTGTTCGCTATGAATGTACATGCCTGGGAAATTGATTACATGCTTGAGAAGCGTGACATCCTCGCCAAGTGCCCTGGGTTTGAGTGACAATTTTAACTGCCTTCATCAAGACAGCTTTTCTCAGGCTTCAAGTAAATAAACTGTGTGTGCCTGTTAATTAGCCAAGGTTAATTTAGATTTCTAAATGATTCTGTAAGATATTTATAGGGAAAGTATAGGTCTGTGCTCAATTTATTATAGGAAACTTTTATCATTTAAACTGTGGCCAAAATACTGTTTAATTATGTGTAATTAAAGGGGTGTGATCAAGGTGGTTGTATGTTACCTGTTTTTCCTTTTTGTACCTTTCCCCTCCCACAATCCAAGATCATAGTGAAAGGGTAATTGTCTTATTGTTAAATTGACCATGGCGTATCCCCATCGTCACCTGGTTTCCTCCCACGTTCTAAAATTATACTTACAGGTTAGTCTGCTTCCACCCAAACTGACTTCTAGCTTGTGCTTATTTGCATGTGGCATCCTCACACAGTCCAAAACTGTCTTTGTTCTCTGCCAATTTTTTTTTTGTTTTTTTTGTTTTTGATCTTAATACTTGAATGCATTACATGTTATGTGTACATGTTGTCAGAATATGTTTTAAACAATGTTTTTCTGTAAAATATTTGCAGGAAAATAGGTGGAATGTAGAAAGCCCCTTCTCTCATTGGGTTTCTCTAGTTCCTATTGCAGAAACTGATTATTTTCAAAGCAAAGTCAAATGAGTTTCTGAGACAAACTTTTGCCAAAACAGGCCAGAAACATGTGACCACCCCAGTCGTCCAAATGTGCTTCTATACATACTTAAATTAAAGCACTGTTAGAGACGGCAGAAGTACAATTCTATCCACACAAGCAAATGTGGATGGGATTTATACGTGTTCAAAATGGAAAACACTCTTTTTACATACCTGCTATATTAAACACAATTTAACATTTTTATCCTTTACTAATTGTCATGCTTTGTGTGTGTAGTACCACAGGTCTTGTGCCATGTTCAGCAACACCTACGACATTTGGCGACTTACGGGCAGCAAATGGACAAGGTCAGCAAAGACGTAGAATTACATCTGTGCAACCCCCCACAGGCCTGCAAGAATGGCTGAAAATGTTCCAGGTACTTTCATTTGTTTGCTCTGGTTACTGTTGAAAAATTTTGTTGCAAGTCTTTTTTTTTTTTTTTTTTTTATCATATTATGTAGGTTTGGTAAAATTTTAGGGGATATTCCAGAGGCCCAGGCTCTTGGAGATACCTAAAATGAATATTCTAAATCATTTTCTTTTCAGCCAAATACTCCACAGTTATGGCAATATTATTACTAAGGGGCTAGAGTTGTGCTGGCACAAAAGCCCTAACCTATGTCCCTGCCATGTGACATGGCTGGTGTATAAATTGAGATATGAAAAATTTGCATCAACACCAATTAATGTAAGCAATATATATATATATATATATATATATATATATATATATATATATAGTGGTGCAAAGAAAACTAGAGCTGGCATTTACGTTTTAGATTGTATTCTCTGTAAACAACCCTAGGACTCTAGTTCACTTCTTTGTCTCGCAACTAAACCTTGTTGTGTGTTGTTAGGTGATCACATCATTAGTACTTATCTGGCTCTTCAGTCTCTGCTGCATGAATTCTCTGAGCCATAGTTTGTTACCTCTCTACAGTATCAGACTCAAGAGAAAGTATTACCAGTCTAGATTTGAGCACGTCAATTCTGGGACAAACTATGGATAGTTTCTGTAGTCTAAGCATTATATATATCTGAGATATATGTGGCAAGTTTTCCTTGTAGAGGGCATTTAGGTCACAGATGAAATTTATCTAAAACTATTATATTAACTAATTTAGATTTTCTATTTTTGCTTTGCTTTGTTGCCCCTGAGCAGAGTTACTCCACAGCATTGTTTAAAGTTTGCCCCCTTCCCAGCCTAAATTCTCTTTTGAGGTTTATTATATGATAGTGTGAAATCTTGTAGTATGTAAGTGACAAATGATAAAATAGGATAAAATAGGAGTTTATCAATCATTTTGTGATCTTTTCATTTCCAAGCCAATTTACAAGTATTTGCTAGATTGTGGGCCATTTAAGGCTTTATCTAATCTCTAACCCCTTTAATGAAACACATATTGGTATTTCTGGGATTCATTTGGTTGTTTGTACAAGTTTAACATTTTATGTAGTTTACATATGCTGCTTTATAGTCTACGGAAAACTTTAATTACCTCCAGTTTGTATGGAACTTATAGGCACTGTATATTATATCAGCAGAGTTTGTACTGGTTATGCAGTCTTCTGTCTTATTGATGGGTTTATTGCTTTTTTTTTTTTTTTTTAATTTTATAGCCTTCTACAGCAAGGGGTTAAACGGATGTGTTCTATGGTACATACTCTGTATTTATGCTGCGTTCTTTGTTCAGAATTTGAGCCAACAAAGCAACACTCCTTTTGTAAACTGAATGAAAGCAAACATTTTTGTACTTTTAACTGAGAGTACATACAAAGTTTATTTCAAAAATGCTAACTACAGGGAAAATGTTTGTAACTGCAGAAAAGTATGCACATGCACAGAAATTATAGCCCCCCCTCCACTCTAGCAAACATGAGAAAAAAAAGTAATAAAGCCCTAAAAATTTTGAAGATACTCTGTGAAATTTCTATTGCTCAGAACTTAATGCAAACTCTATTTTAAAAAGATATAAACAGATATTTTATCACAATTAGTATCTGAAGTCTTTCCTGCATCCACAATATATAATCAGAGGTTAGTTATATTTTGCATATGTTACCTCCCTGGGGCTCTATAATAACACACAAAGCACCAAAATGTGCCCTGTACTTGTTGCATGTTGTAAGTGTGCTGTGCATTGACCACATCATGATATCTGATTCCTGGAGTTGTTTAGAAAATTCGATATATTCTTCTGGTGGGTATCTGTAAAGCATTCTAATTGATCCTGTAACCAGACCTACCAGACGTTTTGTGTGCAAAATTGCCAAATGCTGAACTGCAGCTACCTGTCTGAGGACATCAGTACTGAACATCTACAGCTGGAAGGCACAGAGATAAGTCAGCAATCCACGTCATCTGGGTGTTTTCTATTCCTGTTACCATGAAGGATGCATTCTTTTATCTATGATAATTGTTTCCCTCCTGGGAAAATAGGAGCCTTTCATGAGTGGAAAAGCAAATGGGAAGCTATGATGGAGATGAATGGTTTGAGTTATCAAGTCCCAACATGTTATCTTATAGGAGGGATGTTCAGGTAATTATCCTAAGCATCTGGGCTACGTGCCAGGTGTTCTACCACATTTCACCGTAAGACTAGTGTTTTTATTTGTGAGAATTGTCCTTAAGAGTTACTCTGCACAAAGAATCTTGACTTATCATTCTCCCCCACTCTCTCACCCTCCGGCTATAATTACTAGTTCCCATTCATTCAGGTCATTTGGTGGAGCTGTGGTATGCAAATTTACATTAAAGAAGATAATCAAGCACTGCGTTTGGGGATTAATGGGCATTCATGGTACAAACAGGGGCAGTGTTCCCATGAAAAAAATACAGTAACTGGAAAAAAAACAAAAAACTTTCTATTGTTCAGATGCTTATTGAAAGTAGAATATTTCCATGCTGTCAAATCCTAACTATAGCTCTGCAGTTTGAATACCATAATGTATTCTGACAAGGAAAATCTGCTATAAATAGCCAATAATAGGATATATTCCTTTCTGTGTTGAAAAGTGTGTAACGTTATTCAGTCTGGTAACTAATCTTCAAATTCTGTCATTTAAAGGTGAATATTACTATTTGGTATGTGAGATATTTCTGATCTCTGAGTATGGTGTGTTCAGCCCAGTTGTCATCTTTGTGGCAGGTAAAGGAAATCTGGTATCAGAAATTTGGAGGCTGCCCTTGCTAACTCCTCTTTTTAATAATGTTAATAGCCTGTTGCCCATACTAATCCAGTGGCTTTAATATTTCATAAAGCATCAAGTATGCAAATCGGTTGTTCTGATATCAGACCGACTAATCTTCATGTTTAAATCAGATCTTCCTGATACTGGTTTCATTTACAGCTGCACAATAATGCAGGTATGTAATTGATATTTTAATATAGTATTGGTCTTTTGTCATCCCTATACCTCAGACCTGGAGTGTGGGGAAAAAAAACGCTAACAAGGGCCTTTCAGTAATGACCTGACAAGCAGCATGCCAATAGGAAAGAAAGCAGAGTGACGGAGAGATAGAATAGAGCCTCAAATGAGGTGGGTTGGCTAATGCTGGCAATCAGTTTGAAGACATGTAGGAGCACCTGTATGGGGGATTTCTGGATTAGTGGAAAGTATTGCAGCAAAAGTAGGTTTTATTTTTCAACGAGCTCCTCATCTTTTTCCTATTTTTGTCTGAAGTTCCCCTGTACTCATTTTTCTGGCCTACTACAAACATTTGCCTTCTGCATGTCGAGAACACACTTTGAAACCTATCTCTGGTCAAAAATATTCTTTTCCCAGCCACCTCTGACCCATTTTGGAAGTGGTTTTGTTTTTCTCACTTTTTGTAGCGAGGTATATTCACTTATATCCACCCATCAGATCCATTGCCAGTGCCATAAAGGCTAGGTGAGTGTCACATTCACTGCTTTATGGATGAATCACCACATATTTGCTAAGTAAACATTTGTCAATACTATTAGAGGATTTCCAAAGACAACAGAAAAATTGGGAAATAAAGACCTGCAGTCATTGCTCTCTCCACTACTGCTTTCAATCAACGGCCTGAAGCTTGATCTTGTTCGTTTTTTTTTTTTTTTCCCCCCCCAAACTAAAAGGCTGCTTTCATTTTTGCATTTTTTGTTTTGCAGAACACTTACTAGTAACCGTAATACAGTAAAACCTGCTCATATAATTTGACACATAATAAGTGTACACAATTGTCTTGATTACTTTTGATGTGGTTCCTCAAGTTCTTTATCAGAATCCTGTACTCTCTTAAAAATGTCCTATGTGACCGTGAACCTTTCTTTTGTGCCCATATTGTCTGTACAACAATCAGAATTTAGCTGTATCCTTTACCTTTGAATTCTCCAAACCATAAAAAAGTCAGCTTGCCCACCCCTAATTATTTATGTTCCTTTCTTTTAAATCTATGTTTGCATAACAAATAAAACCCTTTGATGAGCAGAGCTCGGTGGAAATTAGGCACATTGTATAAATGTGGAACACTTTCAGTTGTATTGTTTGCATTCATATTGGCTGTGCTATGCACCTTTTATACTAGTTTATATTAAGCTACATTGTGTTCTGTGTGCATATTCCTTCCCATTCTTGTCATCTTCAGCAAAGTGATTTCTTCTTACAAATTCTTGTTCTGCCTGGTCATCACTGTAGGTGTTTATCCATTGGATTTCTTGTCAAGGGTATAGTCAATAGATCATTAACATAAGGATGTAAGGAGTAATATGTGATACAAAAAGATTTGAAGTTATCTATAATGAAAACGTTTTACATTTTTAGTAATGTAGGACACAAATTTATGACAAGGGAAGGCTAAAAACTCCTAATTGCGGTGCCTCTTTGTAGATGTCACTTACCAGTAACAAATAGTTTTTTTTTTTCCCCCGTTGTGTTTCATATTTGAGACACTCCACTCACAACATTGTTGACACCATTGTCCATACAATGTAATAGATTTACTTAAGTACCCATAGAAAATTGTACTCACCTTTTCATTTTCGCCCCCACCCTTCTCTTCTGCTGTCAAATGTGAAGAATTTGAAAATACCCCAAACTTTTGGATTGTGAAAATCTTTGTTTTAGCTTTGGTTAGTGTGAGAAAGTTGCTGGCTTTTTTTCAGTGTTTAATCCCATCTGCGTGTCCAATGAAAAGATTCATCACTCATTTCTCCTAATGTCTGTCATCACCATGACAGAAAGTAAAAGTAAATCTAAAAGTTAGAAGTTGTCACCAGACATCAGAACGTTTGCTTACTGGTCCTACATTCTTTATAGTTCATGTGTTTAAATGGTAAATGTAAACTTCAGGATTACAAACTATTGTAAATGACAGCATTTGTGGCAGTTAGGATGTAGAAATGATGAGTGTAGGCCTCTGAGTTCTTCTTTAATAATAAAACTTTAAATGGTTTTCTTTATATAAGCTGCACTTATTACAAAACCAATAAAAGGCTTCCAAGAGGTCCTATTTATTCTTCTCTTTATTGTTTTGGCTTTATGAAGCAATACTTCAGGGATCCAGCGACAATAAAATGCCCTCTAGTGCAATCTATTGACTTCCAATGTTTATAATTAGGTGTGTTTTTTTTAAATGCCATGACTTCAGAAGTCAGAAAACTGTTAATCTATAATTGAGCCTGTTAAAAAAAAAAAAAAAAAAAAAAAAAAAAATCTCCTGAAATCATTTTATTAAGCCTTTATTAGTCTTTTGTGTCTTTACATGTAATTTGTGTACGCGGCTGATGTCTGAGCTCTGCATACCATGATCAGGATGATGGTTACACATGCTATGGAGCCTTGCTTGTTGAATGTAAATACCCCTCAAGCGTTGACCATATGTTGTATGATTATTGCTCTTCCAAATCAAGGTCATGTTGGGAGAGAACATGATTTATATCCAGTTTCTTTTTTTTTTTAAACTCAAAAGTGATTGATTTGAAATCAAGTTTATTGTGCATTCCTAAAGCTTTGTTAACCTGTAAATATGTATTAAAGCTAAGCAACTTAAAAACCATTTGCTGGCATTAACATTTAATAATCCCGTATTGTCTAGTAATGTCAATTTAATTCAAATATACTTCCTTATTCTGACCTGACATTTACTTGTTTAAGGCTGTTTATTAAGATGCATCTCTATGAGGCTGAAGAAGGTGGTAAATAACAGCATGTAAATCAGTATCTGGTGGAACTTTCTATATTGTACCATTGAATGGTGTTGTAGCTTGTTATAGAATTGACCGCCTATTGCTAAATTGAAGTGTTTTAGTGTTGGTTCATTTAAGCTTCACAGTCGGCATAATAGGTCCCTTATTACACCATACTTACTTTGAAGAGAAACAATAGGATAATGTCCATTTTTTTTGTTTACAGTTTGGTCTGTTTGCAAATAGGGCACCTTTATAATATTAGAAATGACATATTGAGGCTATAGTGGGCAACATGGTTTATTCACGTCACAGGCGGCACGGTGGCTGAGAGGTCAGTACTCTGACAGTCCCAGGTTCAAATCTCTGGCACTATCTGCATGGAGGTTTCATGTTCTCACCAAATTTGTGTGGGTTTCCTCCACATTCCAAAAAAAACATGCCGTTCGGTTAATTGGCTTCCCTCTAAATTGACCTCATTTGACATTTGACCTTGGTACGTTAGACGTTAGCTTGTGAGCCCCTTTGAGGAACAGCTAGTGACATGACTATAGATTTGTGAAATGCTGTGTAATATGTTGGCACACTGCATTGATTTTGTATGCCCTCCAACATGTTTGGATTGGGGAAGAAAAACATTTTTTTTTTTTACTGGGTTAGTATGCATGAATTGACCCAAGAATATTTGGGTTGGTTTGTTTGCCTTTGGTAGAGTCATTAAATTCTAAGCTCCTTTTATGGTTTAATTCTTTCTGTAGTACTTTACATAACATATCAACTCTAAGACAATGTGCACAAATGATAATTGCTGGAAACAATCTTTCTTCATTGTTTCCAGTGACGAATGAAAGAGAGCTATGGAGCACCATTCTGTTCTGTGCCGTGCGCTCCTTCGTTGACATGGAAAGTGGTCCTTCCGGGTCAGATGTTCATTGATCTGCCATTACAGGTCACTGAGCACATCATATTTTTCTCCAAAACATGACAACCATTTCATGTCGACCAAGTTTAAGAAATTGTTATATATTGCTGTTCATATTTGTGATTGGCCCACTTTATGTTCACACAATGTATCCCATCTTATTTTCACAGCTTTTGTAACTCTGACAAGGTCATGCTTACTAAGAAATGTATATAAGCACAGTTAATTGTGAAATAACTGTACACCAGTTTTGTATGATAATGATTGATTGATGATGATTTCTCTGTTTTTTGTTTCATAGAGCTGGAGTGGACCAGAAAAACTACTGGCCCTGGATGAACTTATAGACAGTTGTGAACCAACTCAAGTAAAGCATATGATGCAAGTTATTGAACCTCAGTTTCAACGGGACTTCATTTCTTTACTGCCTAAAGAGGTGAGATTTGTCAGCTGTTAGAGGGCACAGCTAGTTGTATAAACACAAGCCGCCCTCATCTGCCACCTTTAACTGTTGTTAAGCTAATTACGATATTCAGCAAAGTCACTTGTGCTGTGTTAATTGGTGCTTAAGAGCGATGCAAGCCGACACATCTTTGTGACTTAGCGGAGTAATTCCATGATTAATGTGCGCTTATGAGTGAAAGCAGTTTGACAATCATGGCAAGTCACAAGTCTTGTTTGAAGATACATTAAGTGTTTTTCTTGACAGCGGTTTTACTATTGCCAAGTTCAGGTTTTCCTTTTTCCTCAATCTATAGACATCTGTAATCACAGTATAAGTGCACTAAGGCCACATTTATTTGTGTTTGTACCATGCATTGTGATGAGTACTGCAATGTGTATCCTGTCATAACCTCTCCCTATACACAAAGCATTGATCCACACTGCATTGCAGGCTCTTGACACAGCAGCAGTTATTCTCCTCAATGCACAGGGTATAGAGATTGCATTAATTGGAAAATGCAGGGTTATCTTTCTGCATTAGGTAAATTTGTTTCATAGTTTGAGTGTACTGATTGGTAAGCATAAACCTTTAGTTTAGCTTTTCCTGGATTTGTTGCCCTTTACAAAGAGCATTATTAATATTGTGAGCAGGTTTTTAATCTTCATTTTCTAATCTAGTAGCATTTATACTACAAGCCTTAAGAATTTAATTAGCAGATATTGGTAATTAGTACATTATTAGGCACCTTAAAGTGACCTTTTCATGCTACAGGTGCTGTGGTTAAAGGGTAAAGCAAATAATTTGACCACTTGACTGCAATCAGCGTAACATGCTCTTCTGGATGAGTACACGGCAGGCATGCCTATTGTGTCCTTAAATAACTATGACAGTGATGGCTGTCTGCACTCTAAATGAATATGGTCGGATTGTATGCTCAGGTCTGACCACCTTTTACTACTATCTGTGATGTGTTCTTCCAAGCCATGCTTTATTTCCCGCGTAACATTAATTGCAGTCATTCCATAAGATACATAAGGGATTTGTTCCAGTACCAGAACATTTTTTTTTTAGTTCTGTTATTTCTAGTAATTTTAAATCGAAAAAAGTGGTTTAATATCACGTGAGCTAAACATATTCATTACATCTGTATACTGATAGACTGAGGTTCTAGAGACCTATAGGTCCTATAGTAATAGGTATGTATATATTAGAAATGTTACTTGGAGTATTCTGTTTCTCTGATTTTTTTATTTAAGTCATTTTCAGTAAATTAAAGCTTGTGGTTTAATGGAGGGGATGTTTAAGAGGATATTTGAGCAATCGTCTGATTTAATCCTTGTGTCTTTGGGGAACTACACTTAGAAATAAGTAATTTCCTCCCTAGTTTGATGTCTCATTTACCAAAGCCAGCTGTTAGTTGCAATCTGGCACTACACCATACTGAAATACAGAACGTGGTGTATGTACAGCATTGAGACAGTTTAACAGCGGTGTTAAAACAATGGGGACAAAATCAGGGCGGTGTTTTAAAGGGCTAGATTAGGGGTAGCAGCTTTTTCCCAAAATATGCATTGGTAAACTAAATGGGACATGTCAAATTTATAACACTTTATATTTCAAAAGATTAATTTGCAATTGAAATGGCTTGTAGAAATGTTTCCTGTTAATATCAATATCTATTACCACTATGTTAATGCTGTGAAAAGTGCTGAAAATCAGCATTTTAATATGAGCTTCTAAGCCTGAGTGAGAGACATTGAGCAGATGTTGAAAGAGTTTGAATTCTGGGAGCTGAGATGCAGGTGCATTAGGCAAATATCAAATAATTTAAAGGGAACTGTGATGCGGCACTGCATATGCCAAGCATAATAAAATTGCTATCATTTAAAATATGTAATTCTACGTCACAGGTAAACATTATTTTAAAGGCAGTAGGGCAGAGTTAACAATAAAGTCAATTATTTTTACAATCAGTCAAGTGTAGATTACACTTTGGGTTCAATCATGACATTGTGTTCTTCACAAATCAAAAGCAATAATCTTCATGAATTAGTTTGCAACAATAATGAACATCCTGCAATGGGTAATGATTCCATAATTTACTCCAGGAGTTGTTTGTGTTGGAGCTATTTGCTTGATGTGTTTCTAGACACCTGCACTGGCTTTTGTAATTTTTATAACTGTTACACTTTTATTTGTTTAGTTAGAAACTTACATTTTATGGAGACAACTGACTCAGAAACACAATGATCATTGATTTTTGTACCTACATTTACATTATCTTTGTTTTTCCTAGTTGGCGTTGTATGTACTCTCGTTTCTTGAACCTAAGGATCTCCTTCAGGCAGCACAGACTTGTCGGTACTGGCGAATCCTGGCTGAGGACAACCTTTTATGGAGGGAAAAGTGTAAAGAAGATGGTAAATGTCTACATGTATTTTAGATGGCTATGTCTGTAGAAATTTTAGATTTATATGTTTTTTAATTGTTCTCATATGTATCGCCCTATTTTATTTTTTAGGTATTGATGAACCTTTACATATAAAGAGAAGGAAAGTGCTAAAACCAGGTTTTACGCACAGTCCATGGAAAAGTGCTTATATTAGGCAGCATCGGATTGATACTAACTGGCGACGAGGTGAACTTAAGTCCCCAAAGGTAAAGTTTGACAATTTGTGTTTATGTTGGCATTTGTTTATATGCTTGTGTGTGTCCGGAGTTAAACAAAGACCAGCATTAAAAAAAATGTTGCTAAAGTCATTGGCCAACAATAAACTTTTATTTCTTCAGTCATAAGGCTCAGTTCACAGTGTTTTTTTTCCCCAAGTGATATTACTTAAAAAAAAAAAAAAAGAAAAAAAAAAGAAAGGTTTTTATTGACACAAATTGTTTTTTCCCCCCCCACTACTGTAAATTAGCACTGTTTTTCAAACAGTCAGCTTATGTAATATTAGATTACAGTAATGTGTGATATACAAGACTATGATAAACAGTCCTATAAATAATCAGGGATTTAACATGTCCAGAGGAAAATAATTAGGTGGCAAACTTTTTATGGCTAGTAAATGCATGTTGTGCACAACAATACAATCCAATCACACGTTGATGTAATGATTCAGTATATACTAGGAAACAATGCATGTATTCTTAATTGTTTATATTAAAATCAGGTTTGTGCAGTTACATAGGAATGTTTTTTTTATTTTTTTATTTTACATTTCTATTCATGGTATAAACTGGTCCTAACCAGTTTTTTTCCATTCTTTTTTTCCTCTCTTAGGTTCTGAAAGGTCATGATGATCATGTGATTACTTGTCTTCAGTTTTGTGGTAACAGAATAGTTAGTGGCTCTGATGACAACACATTAAAAGTTTGGTCAGCAGTTACTGGGAAGGTATGCTCATAAAGTCATAAAATGTGTGACCCAGTATTTTATCACATTTTTACATTTTTACCAATTTATTGTATTTTTGCCAGGGTAATGGTAGTGTTATGCGGGGGGTTATGGCCTTCCTCAATTGCACCTGTGGGTTCATTAGCAGCCATGTTTGGTCATTTGATTGCTTTGACTCTGGCATCCTGTGCTGTTTTACCTCAGTCATTACCTACCAGCACAATCTGGCTTACCATGCCTGGCCAACTGTTGTTTTGCAGCAGTTGGTAAGAATCTTTGGCATAAACATTTTTAAACAGGTATTTTTTTTTCCTATTTTTTTTTTTTGTGAGGTTATGTAAGGTAGTGGAACAGCTTCCACATTTTTATTGTGATACATAGAATTAAACTTATTTCTGTAGGGATCAGAAACTTCTCTGTGCTGCTACAATGTTTCTGCTCCATTTTGCCAGGATGGATTAGAGTGGTTACAGTATTTCATTTACATTGTGTGCCAGCCTGTTAACTGGGTCATCTGGCTTGCAAATTCCAGCAGTGCTGAAATAGTTGGCATTACTGCACAGTTGATAGGAGCCAATTTATTGTTAGCCAGCCATTGTGAATGCAATTTTCTACTATTAAGCCACAATAAATTGATTAATTTATGTTTAAGCCAGAAATGCTACTCAGAAGCCTTGTCCCTGAAGGCGGGTAGAACTAGCCTTCACAGTGAAGCATTTTTGCTAGCTTGTAATAAACTGCCCTAGAGGTATAACACATTCAGCTACTTCCCGTCCGTTCACATTCTTCAGCATGAGCTTCTCCTTTTTTCCAGTGGATGCCTTTCCTGATTTTATTGTAGAGCCATTTAAGTTGTTTTATAGATGTGAGACTATTTTAATTATTCCTCTGTAACTAATATAAAAATTGATTTTATAACTTGTGCTTGGCCTTGGTGATTGTCACACACATAGTCGTCCGTCCACATGAAAGCTATGCACCTGATCCACTTACTGACATTGGCAGTCTGAGAGACATTTTGTGGCATATGTTTACTTTCCACACATGCAACAGGTAGCATCACCAGAATGTTGTGGTCTCATAAGAACAAAGCATTTGGTGGTAATCTTAAAACTGGCACAATTGTCTATCTGCTCACATTCTGTTGAATGGCAGCCTATTTTCAAAGATGACAATATTCAATTTTAATATTAGCTTTGATTTTTAGATATTTTTCAGTAGTTGAGGACTGGAGTCATTATTACAGAGTATTTGACATTTCTTTCTCACACTTTGTCCTCAAGCAAACACATCAAACTAATCTACCTTTTTTTTCTTTCTTTTTTTTTTTTTTTACAAAATTTTAACTATAAAGTAGCGCATTTTCCCTGATCGTTCTATTTGCTTTTGTATGTGTGTCATTTTTTATTTGCTTTAATGCCTGTTTGGTCATATTGCTAACTTTTGTTGGGCTATGGGGAATCTGAATCGTGTAGTAAGAAAATAGGATTGTTTTATTAAAGTCACCAAGAGGGATAAGCTGTTCTTCCTGTGCTCTCATTTACAGAAAAAAACAAATAGTGTGGGCACTATATGACCTTTTTGTTTGCCTGATGAGGAAAACCACTTGTGTGTCTAACCTTGGGATATTTCCATCCTGATCATTATGTAGGAAGATCTGTGGAGGAGTTGGCTTGTTGTGGCATTGTATACAATCCACATATCATCCTGCACTCTAAACGATCTTTGCTTCCCTTCTCATCACACTAAGAGAAACTTTTAATGAATGTAATGTATTAACAATTATTACTCAGACAGTTTCACGCTCTATTTGTTATAAAGCATTATTAAGAGACGACTACAAAAGAAGACATTTTTTTTAAAGTAATATATAATGACGTTTGCAGCAAAAATAACTTAGTGAGTCATGAATTTGGGTTATAAATAAGCCTGTTGGATGGGAAGTCGCTGGGCAACAGGTTTATGTCACAGCTGTAAAATGCAAGTGGGCTGGTTTTAACTTGAGATCCGGGCTAAGTGGGAGTGGGGAATGAATTTGTTTAATAATAATGTGAAGAAACAATAGTTTAATTGCAATCCTCTGATAGATTACCTAACATGATCAAGTGTAGATGATACTCACAGATGTGCATGCATTTACTATATTGCCTTCAACATAGTATCTCAAGGCTTTTTTTCCTTCCATGCTTTATTTTATTTTTAAGGAATACAATTAGATTATTTTCCTGCCTTACTGATATTTTTAACTGTCCTTGTTAATTATCCTATCATCATAATTTTTTTTATAACTGCTACATAGTAGCAAAACTATGCAATTAAGTTTTTAAATTGCTTAAAATGCTACAAAAGCACACTAAAAGTATTCAGCAGTCCTCTTAGAACAGGGGTGTCCCAACTTTTTGCAAAGAGGGCCAGATTTGGTGAGGTGAAAATGTGTGGGGGCCGACCACTAACCAGGGTTAGTGTGAGCATGGTCTGCGCGGGTCCCGCACAGCACACGCCCACCAGGATGACATGAGGGATTCCCTGCGCATGGAGTGCGATGTCAATGCGGGCACCGTGCAGAGCACCTTCTTGGAATCAGAGTGGGCGTGGTCTGTGTGGGTCGCGCACAGCACACACCCACCATAATGACGTGGTGGATTACCTGTTCACACATGGGGATTCCCGTCTTGCCAATTAAGCACGCCGATTAGCGGGATGATAATTGCATCTCAGTTGATCAACTGTGCTGGCGGGCCACAAATTATTGATTTTATGACAGAGGCTGCAGGCCGGTGGAAATCTGAACACGGGCCGCAATTGGGCCCCGGGCCGTTCTTTGGACGTACCTGTCTTAGAACAACATAGTGGTGCTGAAGGCGAAAAATTGTGGCTCCCTGCAGAGCTGTGGATCTGATATTTTGCCTTTGTGTTAAGTTACCGGGTGTGCTGACTTGTATTTCTGCAACCTAATTTTGTAAATGACTTTGCTTTCTCTTTACAGTGTCTGAGAACGCTGGTTGGACATACGGGTGGTGTCTGGTCATCTCAGATGAGGGATAATATTATTATCAGTGGCTCCACAGACAGAACGTTAAAAGTATGGAATGCAGAAACTGGGGAATGTATACACACACTTTATGGACATACCTCCACTGTGCGATGCATGCATCTACATGAGAAAAGGTTTGTTGTCTCTCAATATTTTCTTCCTAAAATGAAAAATGTTAGTATCTAATCTTTTATTCAAATATACCTAACTTTTGTTAGATTGATTGCTTTTCTGTAAGATTTAGACTGAATTTAATTACTTTTCATAAATTATGTACCTAGTACATGGTTTCTCGAACTTTCCTACTGCACACCGAATAGGTGCTTGTAGGTTAAAATACATGTGCTGAAAAAAATACACAGTAATATGGTATCCCTGGTAATCCCAATCTGATGATTGTAAACTGTAATATCAACTTTATACAACATTTTTATTTTAACCCAATATCTAGATATTGCATCATTTTGAAATAAAGAACAAACAATAAAAAAGCAGATTAAAAATTTTATATAAGTAGGTGCCACTGTTTGCATTGTATAGTACTTCCATTGCCGCTTAATGCTGTACACTCTAAGTGTACTTTATTCACATAATTAGTGAAATAAAGCCTGGTGTACAGATAGGCACCAAGGATTCTAATCGGTACAATCTCATTTTAGATCCTGGCAACAAAATGGATGTATCCCTGTACCCCCTCTGGTATTATTTACAATATATCACCATCTGTTTTGTTGGTTTCATTTGTTTTAACAATCTGTGTTTTCTTTTGTAATTTGCTCTGACATAAAAAGGAAAGCCAGGGCAGCAATAAAAAGTGAGAAAACACATCTCCTTTTGTGTTTTCTGTGTTATTGCTTGCCTCATTAGAAGTGAGCAGGAAATATTTTATATTGACACAGGTACTGTCATTCAGTTTTATGGGCTGCATCATTTTTTTCCCTCTCTTCAGGGTAGTGAGCGGGTCACGAGATGCCACCCTGCGAGTCTGGGATATTGAAACCGGCCAATGTTTGCATGTTCTGATGGGGCATGTAGCAGCTGTCCGCTGTGTTCAGTATGATGGACGGAGGGTAGTCAGCGGAGCTTATGATTTTATGGTGAAAGTCTGGGATCCAGAGACCGAAACCTGTTTACACACACTGCAAGGCCACACAAACAGAGTTTATTCTCTACAGGTATAAACAAAATATCTACTTGGGAACTGTATTAATTTAAATCTACATTTTCATCCCAGCTGTTTTTCAGATATTCAGAGCATTGTGGGGAGTTTTTAGTGAGCTATGCATGCTCTGTTTTAAATGCATGTAGGTCAAATGCCATCCCGATTTGTATTTACTTTGCTCAGAGCTCATTACAATGTGCCCTTACCGTCAGGCTCTGTGCTCTTTTTATCCTGTCTGTAGAAATGCCCTCTGGTTACGAGATGCGTTGGGTTTCTTCCCGTGATTGGCTAAGCTATTGTAGGTCAACAATTAGCTGCATATTGCTATCTGAATATGGTAAAATAGTTGGTTCTAACATAATTTAATTTTAACTTCTGGCAAGTCAGGCCAATGTCAATCTTTTTTGCGTCATAGGTCATATTATTTTTGATTTATGCAAGTAAGGAAGTGAATGTTAAAACTTCATCAAAGATGCATGACAAACCTACTGTGCTATACTAAGCAGCTAACATGTGCTATGTTTAAGATACAGGCAGAGTAAAATTATTATTATTAAAAAGTATTTGTATAGCACCAATGTACTATGCAGCTCTGAACGTTAGTTAGATAGGGGTGGCAAATGACAGACATACAGACAGTGACACAGGAGGAGAGGGCCCTGCTCAGAAGAGATTACAACCTAAGAGCATTGGGAAACATTTTCACTATAACTGACAGTTTTTCTTTGGAAACTTGCAGTTCTGGTATTTATTTCCAACATCATTAGAAAATGTTTGTCAATGTAAACCAAAAAAAATGTAAATCCCACTACTATGTATGGCTACAATATGGCCGTATCCTCCACTCATCTCCCCAGACCCGAATCTTCTTATTAGGCATATATCAGGTAAGAGGTTTGTAATCATGACTTATATAGTATTCATTAGTCCTTTATGGGAATAAATGTATGAATCATATTAGGGCCTGCTGATCTGTGAAGGCCTCACATGCAAGTTCTATGTTGTTTTATTCTATGATCTTCCTACTTTTATTTTTCTCTAAACTAATCTCTTTGCCTTTTTCTGTAATTGCAGTTTGATGGCATCCATGTAGTCAGTGGATCTTTGGATACCTCAATAAGAGTCTGGGATGTGGAGACTGGAAATTGTATCCACACATTGACTGGGCACCAGTCATTAACCAGTGGAATGGAACTTAAGGATAACATTCTTGTCTCGGGAAATGCAGATTCTACTGTTAAAATATGGGACATTAAAACAGGACAGTGTTTACAAACATTGCAAGGTATATTGTCTCAATTCTCTTCACTAAATTAAATTACTTAGGAAATCTCCTAAATTATAAAGGAAAAATGTACATTTATCCTTTAATTGTCCCTCTTCTCCCAGCAACCCTCCAAGTACTATACTTAGCCATGTTCTTTCATCCTGTGTGCAGCCTGCTAGGAGCCACATACCTCCAACTCCAGATATCTACCAGACACTTTTCTACACTTCTGTTTATTCTTGTGGTCTGTTCTGTGTGCCAGTGGTAGATGGCCTTTTTGTACAGATAAGTAGGGCATTACGTTATTTCCTGACCTACCTTATGTTATTTAGTTTGCCCGTTTGACCCCTTTAGTCTAATGTTCATCTTGATTCATATGACCCAGGAGGAGGAATACACGTGGGCCTGTTTTATCAATGTATCACTTTGTAGTACAGGCTTCTAATCCACTGGTGGATGTGGAGCAGCAAAGACTGTTTTTATCTGTGTATGTAAAGAATATAAAATATTTAGCAGAATTGAGGCTTATTCAACCAAGATGCTTTGTTTTATTTTCCTAAAGAAATGGTAGAATACATTTAAAAATGCTTTTGCTGTTGCCCTAATGTTGTAGTTCACCCCCCTTTTGTCTATTGGTTGCTTTTGTCAGCACTTCAATTTCTGCTTCCCATTGTCATATCAGAAAACAGATGTAATGTTACTCTATGATACATGTCTGATACAGAAATGACTTTTTTGTAGTTTTACTTTCAGTACAGTTTGCCTTGTATAAACTGTAAGTGTAGTAAAAAATACTTCATCTTGGTTGGGGAACAAGCTGGGAAATAAAGGGCCATTGTCTTTTATTCCTGTGTGTTCCTATTCTTAGAAAAGGAAATGTCCACCATTCTGTTTACTTGATTTATATGACTAGACAGCTTATACTGCCTTGCAGCCCAATTAAATCAGTCAGTATTGTAAGGTGCAGGATCCCCTTGAATACAGATGAGCATTGAATGTTGATGTGGAATTTGGGAACATTCTTCATGGTCTGCTAGGCAAATATATCATTATAGTTGTAATATGACATAGAAAGGTTCATCCTGGCCTATGTATGCTTGGCATTTTATTTTATTGAGATAGTAAACAGATATTTCTGTTGCATTTTAGAAACTGGCTAATTCTCTTAGAAATGTATATACAAACATAATATTAATGTTCTTTGCTTATGGTGTTTGTTTTCTTATTGACTCTTGGCAGTGTGTACACATGTATATATGCACTGTTAGCTATGTTGTAAATGTAACACTTACCCAGCCAGTTCATTTACAAAATCCATTAAATTCATTTGAAATAAAATAACTTAATGGTTACAAACCAGCAAATGCCATGTAAGGTGGTCATGCACATGTGCTCCAAAAGCGGATGTCTTTACTATACTAAATCTCTCCTTAATCATCCTAAATAAGTTTTTGAAAATCTGAAGAATGTTGTACTTTATTATTATTGTTCTGGGTTTACTGAAAGGAATAAATATGATCATCATAGCCTATCAATTATGAAGTAGGTAGCCTCTGTGTCTGTAGTACAATACAACACTTTTGCTTACGCAGCTAAAATGATTTTCATTATATATATATATATATATATATATATATATATATATATATATATATATATATATTATATAATTTTAGGTTTTTACAATTAAATAGAAATGCAATAACATGATAACAGAAAATACAAACAATGAACAAGGAAAGAATAGCAGCAAGAACATTACATAACGTTATGATAAAAATGATTCTTTCTAAGCACTTGAGGTTTCATTTTTGCATTTATTTTAGGCATTTAAAAATATATTATGCTGGCATTGCTGTGTAAACCCCTCATATAAATATCTTTTTCACATTTTCCTCCTAGGTCCCAACAAACATCAAAGTGCTGTGACCTGTTTACAGTTTAACAAGAACTTTGTAATAACGAGCTCAGATGATGGGACTGTAAAACTGTGGGACTTGAAAACGGGTGAATTTATTCGGAACCTGGTCACGTTGGAAAGTGGCGGAAGTGGAGGTGTTGTGTGGCGAATCAGAGCCTCCAACACAAAGCTAGTGTGTGCTGTTGGAAGTAGAAATGGGACTGAAGAGACAAAGCTGCTGGTGCTGGACTTTGATGTGGACATGAAGTGAAGGCTGGGGAAATTCTTTTGTCCAAATTTATAGACAATGTAACGCCCTCTTTATTTTTGGCCTCCCACTTCTTACCTAGTCCTTCCCTCCAGAAATATCCATTGGCCTCTGTTAACAGGATTTCAGCTTTGGGCAACATGACATAGACCTACAAAAGGCAGATGAGAAGACATCTTGTCACTGAAAGACTTTGACGTTTTGATGTGGACTACCTTTTTCTTTTGTGAAAAGGAGGACTCTCAAAATGAAACCAGGTGCAATTATTTCTGAATAACTTCTCCAATTTGTTCACGAGGCAGCACCAGTAGTCTACATGATTTTCGGTGGACTGTCCTTAAATCTAGACCTTAACTCACAGCTTCACAAATTGCTGGTTAAATTTTCAAGAGAGCAGTTGCAACAAAGTCATTTTCTCTTTTTTGGAAATGCTGAAAAAAATTACTGTGAATTGTTTTTGTACAGTTCTGTCACTTTTTTGTTTTGCCGACTATTGCCAATGTCAGTCAATCACAGTATTAGCCTCTGTTTCTCTCTTTACTGTTGCTTCCATCTACACTATTCAATGCATACATTGCTCTGGGGTGGCAAGCTTGTCTTTATGTTCTCAGATGGATATAAATCTTGATGCTGGTGCTAGCAGTAGGTCTTTAAAAATGGGATTGTTGTCCCACAGCTGTACTGTATTCCCAGTGGCCAAACATATTTATGCTGCTAAATGAAAGGAAAAAAAAAAGCAAATTTTTTTTTTTATTATTATTTTACTGCTGTGACGTTTTAGTCCCAGACTGAATTCCAAATTTCTTCTAGTTTGGATACAGAAAAAGACTTTTTGCCACTGAAATTTGTATCCATGGTGCCTCTAAGAGGCCGTAAGTGGGACAGTTTCAAATAATTAAGAGTGAAGTTTGCTTGCAAAAGAAAAATAATGAAATGAGTGTGTGCAAAGCTTATTTTCTTGTTTTTGAGCAAAATGTAAACACATTCCTTGGAACAAAGCTGTTGTAGCCTGTTCTGTTGGGAACTTTTTGTTGTGAGGCTGTGGTGAATGTAACAAAATGCATTACAACTGACAAAACTACTTTTTAAAAAGCAAAACAACCATAAAAAATTTGCTGGTTAGGCTCAACAAATGACAGTATTCAAGGGGTAGACAGCTGTTACAATTAAATAGGGCATGTGGACGAGTGAAGCAGAGAAGACAAACATTTTTTTCTTTTTTCTTTTTGTGGTGCAAGCTTCACGTGCAGATAAACAAGACCATACAATTGTCAAATAATTTGCCTCATGTTCCAGGAGTCACAACTCAAGCTGAACTGTGAAAAGTGGTTTAACACTGTATCCTATGCGATCTTTTGGATTTGTTTCTTAGACTTTTTTTTTCCTCCTCATTCTATATTTTTGTTTTATTATTTATAGTCTGGTTTTTAAAATAATCAGATTCCATTTCGTTCATTTTACAGTTCTGTAACAACCTGATGTGATGGAGGAAAACATTGTTTAAAGGGATTGTGTCTATGGTTTGATTCACTTAGAAATTTTATTTTCTTATAACTTAAGTGCAATAAAATGTGTTTTTTTCATGTTACATATTTTAATTTGTGTTTTTTGTTTACCTGATACTTCATTTTCCAATCTTTTTTTAAAACGGCATGTTGCCAGAAAATAGTTTCCCCTGCTTTCTCATTTCTTTGCATTCTATATATGAGATGCTTTTTATGTTTACTTTATTCTGTTTAGATATAACACCAATATTTTGGGGTTTACATAAGCCCATGCATATCTGCTTCTTATTCCAAAGCCTACAATATATTATTCCTTCAAAAGAAACCCTACATAAACACTACAGATTATATGCAGTGGGTAATCTTTGTGAGACCCCAGTTCTTCAAACTTACAGTGCTGTCCACAGTTTTTTTAATACAAACTGGCACTGAGGTGCTTGACTAGCTTTATTTTTATAATCATTTCTAATTTAAAAGAAATCATATATTACTTTTCCAGTGTGTTTCAGTTATGTAGTTTGTGCCCTGTGTTTGCAAAGGAAGTTTCTAAAGTTACTGAAGACGTTTAGGCACGTAGCAAGTGAATTATCACTCCGTCAGGATATAATCTTATATCTTAGTGAATGAGTTCAAGCTTTACTGACTTCAGCCATCAAAACATGTGCAAGGAATAATCTGTATGTTTTTCCATTTCTTTGCACAATTGGTTATTTTTTGCAAAGTGAATTTTCACCTCGTTCATTCATTGAAAATCCTTATTTGTTTACTCAATCAACCCGTTCTCTTTCTATTAAGTACCAATATAACTGAATTTTTCTTACCTAATGTTATCTATGTCAGAGGATCACTTCTGAACTGTTATGAAAGCCTTTATATGCTATAACTATTACAAAAAGAGCATTTAAAAATATTTTCCTTGCTTGCTTTACCTGAGAACCGACATCTGTAAGCCTGTGTCCCAGATGTCCTTGTGAAACCTTTGAAAGTTTGAACACATAAGGATTAAGAGCATATAACATAAACCGCTAGATTTACACCAATCTCTTAAAAATAGACTGAACTTTAGGGGGTCTGTATATGAAGCTGTATATCTATTATTCTCTGGTAGAGAATCTTCCAGATTCATGTGTTTTAATAGCAGTGATTGATTCTTACCCAAGAAAATGTTTTAAAGTCGGATTTACTGCCTTATATACAGACCCCTAAGATCTTGTCATAACTGGCAAGTAGTTAAATTAACATATTCAAAGTTCTTTAATATTTGCAGTGCATATGTGGGTAGCAGAATTTGTTACCACTGTAAAATAATAAAGCGTGTTCTATGCCATGCAAGCATGTATGTTCTTCACTTATGTCTGCATTTAAATAACATTTAGCTGTATTTATGCTCACTATAATCCAGTTCCTGGAATGTTCTATGCGTATCAGGTCTTACAGTGGTGCCAGTTTCTGATACTACTGTTCTTTGTTCCTTACATTTGCCATTAATAGAATTGATTTACTAAAAGACCAGAGGCTGCTCACGCTAAACATAAGTTGTGTTTATATCTATAAAAGTCTAATTCATGTCATTGTGCTGCAATATCAATCGTAACAATGTAATACACAACAATGCAACTGACGTGTGTTAGTGCACAGTGGTGCCATTTTTTTAAACTTATTTTATCCCAACTTACCTCCAAGTGCCTGTGTGCTACTGTGCAACAAAATGCAACTTATTTTTACACTAGTTTCTTTGCATTTCAGCCCATTCATTTTAGATTTTACCACAGCCCAACTCAACCCATTCCTAACATTGTGTGACAACACATGCATTGCTTGCACAGTGGTATGCTGTGAAAATGAGCCATTACCAATCAAGTTCCAGAAAAATTCCCGTTTGGAAACATTTTCAACCTTGACTGGGAAATCAAAGTGCAAACATTTTCAACTTTTAAGTAATTCTGCCATGATAATTAAATGTGGCTAAACCATATATTGTTTTTTTTTTTTTTTTTTTGCTGGGTAATTGATGCTTTTAATTCCCTGCCATCACTGATTTCTCCTGATGGTCTTAGTATGAGTTTTGTCACCTTCAATACCATGTGAACTGCAATGGACCCAGGGAGTTGACCCTGCTAGAAGTGTCAATTTCCAGAATATTGGTGTGAGTTTGGCAGCACAGGCAGTATGTTTTTACTTCTGGGCACATGTTTGTTATTGAAAGGTCACTTTTTTTTTTTTTTTTAAAGAACATTCACTTTGCAAAGTAAACAGCTTTTCTTTACAAACCCTAAAGCTACGTACACACGTCTAATGGTTCTCGCCCGCTAATCAGCTCAGGGTCGATATCGGACGAGAATCTGGCATGTGTACAGCGGACAATGGACGATGAAGGATCCTAATGCACGGGAAGGGGAAGAGCGCGCAGCAGGGTGCCGCTCCATCATTCTCCCCCTCTCCTCTCTATAGAGCAGAACAGTGCTTTATGTACAGCACTCGTTCATGATTCATGCAGTTCTTAGTCATTGGAAAGGATCATGAAAGATCCTTTCCAACAACTATAATTGCACGTGTGTATGCAGTTTAACCCTTTTATTATGCAATTTACAAGCAATTTAGTAAATTGAGGTTTTTGAGATTTCGGTAGGTATACAAACATAAGATAAAATATCAAACATAATTAAATAGGAGAAAAGTAAGGGTGACAAATTCTGTTGGCAATACAATAAGAACAAAATACATTAGAATGTTTGAAAAAAATCTAAGGGCCTATTCGAGTGTGGTCGGTGTGGGAATGCACACTAAAATTAACATTTCCACAACAGACCAGCTCTATTTATGATGTACTGATTGCGACTGGCACCCTAACACATTGTACAGTAGAGCACAAAGTAAATACCTTGTGATGTGATGCCCTATTTTCACTCACCTGTCACCGTTCTGTTCTGTGCCCCACCATTTCTTCTTTTTCTTTTCTGTTTTGATCTTCAGCTATCTTGATTGATTGGGCTGGGATCATGTATCTTAAGTTCATTCAGTGCTGGAAACCAGGATGCTTTGGGTTTTAAAGAATTGCTTTGAGAACAATCAGGCAGGTGAGTATGTTTTATTGTAGAAGGTCAATATTCTGTCCCATCCTGCAAAAAATGCGTGCCTGGTCACAGTTTTTTAGTAGAATGTTAGTTCTGCAAAATAGTGTGCTTGTAGTTGTGAATGGGCCTTAAGGTTTATTTCTGATCCAATAAACCAAAGCTGTGTAAATGGTTCTTTTAATAAATGTTTCTTACTATTTTTTTTTCCAGAAGTTCTGTTTTGGAATTATAAAATTTCTTTTAGATTTGTATCCTAATTTTGCACTGTATGGTAGATGCACCAAAACTAACTTGTAGTGGGATAAGAGACAATTATATACACTGCTAACAAAAGACATGAAAGATAAAGGGGTTGCTGTCGTCATCACTGATGTGGGAAACCTTGCTCTGTGGTTCCTGCAAAGTATCTGCTTTAGTTTTTGGATAAATTCCTGTATCTATGTTAGTGCATGACCTCTGGGCTCTTTATTTGCATATAAAGTCTTGTGAAAAAAGTACATCATATTTCTTTTGTAAAGTTTTATGTATTGGGGCCTATTAAAAAAGTCATTTGGCTCTTAGCAGGTTAAAAAATAAACATTTTTAATGCTCAGGTGTTAAAAAAACAACATATTCAAGTCCAAGTACATGATTCAAAATCTTGTGGAACCACCTTTAGGAGTAATCATTCTCCGGCATATCAGTCTCTCGCCCGTGCGTTTCTGTGCATCATGACCAAATATCTTCAATTTCATTTAGTCTGTCCAAAGGACATTTTTCCAGAAATGGTTTGTTCAGCTACAACTTTGCTAACCTAAGCCATCCTTCCATGTTCTTTTTAGGGAAAGTCTGAAGTCTCTTAACTGTCAAATCTTCTGCTTTATAAAGGGTGGTCACCACTGGTCAATGATTTAATAATCAAGTGTATTTAATTAGCAGCACTCTTGCTAATTACCCTTTTAATTCATAAGGAAGGTATAACCGAAAAATAACACTGGGGAACAATTTTGAACAAATTTTTTGTTGACTTCAATTTTTAGGCTTATTTACACTAAAATAGGTATGCTGATTCTGAAAGTGAAGTTAGTTTTCTTCTATTACGTCGGGTTTTTTCTCTACTGCTTATATTAATGCGATTACTGTAACGTGGATTTGTAAAGGCTATTCATTTACGCACAAGACAGTGTGGTCAGAGATTGTGTGGGTAGTGAAGTAGGTAGTGAAGGTAGTGAATAAGCAAAATTTATTTTTCTACTTACACACGGATTTCTTTTCTTTCAGATCATGTCTGGCTCTGCTGTTTCTCGTTGTAAGTGCCTTAACAACCCTGATTCATTTTGTTATATCTGTGGCAGTTTCACCATTCCCAGTCAAAGGGCGAACATCAGCACATTTGTAGAGCAAGCCTATTTGGCATATTTCATGCCCCTCATAAGGTCCGCAAACAGTGTGTCGAGGGTTTACAGATGTGGACTAGGAGAACACGTGATAAGATGCCATTTGATATACCTATGGTTTGGCAACAGCAAGGAGATCATTTCAGTGAGTTACTTTTGTATAGTAAAAACTTCAGGATGTAACAAGAAAAATAAATGTAACAGAGTATCCTAGTCTACCATCGGCTATACGCCCAGTGGCTCATTCAGGTGAAATTCCAGTGCCGGTTTTCGTTTCCTCCTAGCATCAAGACTGCGTGAGAAAAACTTACTTGAACAAGAAACGAAGGTATCATACTTTTGAACCAGAGAAATTGCATTTCTGCAGTACTTTAGAACTGACAGTGGCTTTGTGTATTGCCGTAACATACCTGGTTTAATGGAGGAATTGGGAATTCTAATCTTTATCTAAACTGAATGGCGACTATTCATCGATAGCTCAAAGTGGAGCTAAGTGTGTCCTCCTTCACAATGAAAATATATTTGGGTCTGTCCCAATTGGTCATTCAGGTTCTATTTGTGAATAATATGCAGACATAAAGAGAGTCATTGAGTTGTTGCAATATCACCAACACAATAGGATCGTCTGTGTTGACCTTAAAATGGTATGCTTCTTTCTTGGTCAGCAAAGCAGATACACCAATTATCCCTGTTATCTGTGCATGTGGGACAGCAGAGCTCATGAGAGGCATTGGGTGGAAAGGAATTGGCCTCCAAGATCTGCCCTAAAACCAGGTGATCCAAACATTCTACATGAACTTGTTGATAGAATATTATATTCCCGCCTCTGGACATGAAACTGGGTCTGATAAAGCAGTTCGGTAAAGCTTTGCCAACTGAAGGAGACAGTTTCAAGTACCTAATTTTNGCATTTTCTAGCCTGTCATTTGAAAAAATAAAGGCCGGTGTGTTTGATGGTCCACAGATTTGGCAGCTTATCAAAGATGAACATTTCATCAGGACAATGTCAGAAGTCAAAAAGAATACTTGGTTATTATTCAAAGCCATTGTCAAGGACTTTTTTTTTTGAAGAACACAAGCAAATAATTACACAAAACTCGTCCAGAAACTCTTGGAGAGCTACAAAATACTTGGTTGCAATATGAGCATCAAGGTGCATATTCTGCATAGCCATCTTTCTAACTTCCCGGAAAACCTTGGTGCAGTCAGTGATGAGTAAGGTGAATGATTCCACAAAGATCTGAAGGTCATGGAAGGAGGGTATATGGGATGTACATATTATGGCTGACTATTGGAGCATCTGGCGGGATTGTGCTAACACTGAACACTCCAGGAAAAGCTATAGGCAAATGTTTTTTCCTTTACCACTCACCTGATTAATGTTTACTGTTTTACTGTAAAAAAATGTCAGCCTAACAATAAATCCTTTGTATGAGCAACAAAAAGTTTAATTAACAGTACATTCAAGTTATTTCATTATTTTTTCATTGTATGTAAAATCTGTATGTTTCATTACTAAAATGGAGGGTACCCTGTATCCTAAAAGCTGGATGTGATAGCAAAAAACTGGGGTCATTTCTGGATTCACCACCCAAAAATAAGTGTTAGATCTAACACAACAAAAAATGCGTTCCCCCAGTTTAATGATAGGTTGTAATATGTCATTCTTATGAAGTTATATGTACCTAATTTTAGGAACATCTAATGAGACAGATGATTTTATTATGTCTTGATACTAAAACCATAGAATTAAAAGAGGGCGTAATTTCTTTTTCACATGACTGCTGCCATTCAACTGTCAAATTCCAGAGGCTCCATGACCGGTGCAAATTCTGTTGTATGTGATTTGAAGGGAGGTATGTGGAAATGTTTTTGAAGACTCCAGCACTGTTATTAGCTTAGGCTCTTATCAGGCCAGTCTATGATCATATAAAATTACGGGGTCTCTAAGAAGGTGAATGTCTGTACTGATGATTTGTAATGCCCTTGAAAGTGTTGATTTACCACAGAAGGTAATGAGTTGGTGGATTCTTGTGAGATGGATTACCCACTGACCTGGCTAAAGCTCATAACTCTGTTCCTTTTCTCTGATGTCTACTCACTTTTTGTACTTGGGAATCTAGACATGAGAATCTAGTAAATACATTTTTACACGTTTATTCAAGGAACATAAATGTAATTATTCATATTTCCAGGGTGCTGTTTGCACATTTAATGATAGTTCCCTCCTGTGCAGAGAGCAATTAGTCCAGTTTCCCACTGTGACTTCCACACAACAAGCAAGAATCTGTAGTAGTTTGAGCCCACTTAATTTCCTGTCTGATTACCTACAACGAACGTCCACCCCACTCCTACCCATCTTTGCTGTCCTGGCCCTCTCTTTTCAGTTTCAAGGTACTCTTTTTAGCATGACCCTAATGCTAAGAGAAAGAATAGGTAGATGTTAACTATCGTCCTTCTTGGTTGAGTGTTATGTTGTGCCTCTAGAAATGTAACAGAAAAACAAGGAAAGAGTAGGGGGTCTTTGGAGCACAATACACTTTTTAATCAAAAGTATTCTACACTTCAGTCATACATATAGGAAAAACATAGTTGAACATCTTGTGGTAGACCTTAACCCCCATTAGTGCATGGGATTTGGAGAGATCTTCATACTAAGCATTGTTCACCTAATTTACAGGAATACAGGTAACAACAGGATTACTGTACATGTCGTTATAGAACTTAAACCTTCATTAATGCATGGGGTTTGGAGAGATCTTCATACAAAGATTGTTCACCTAATTTACACAAATACAGGATTATAGAACATGTTATTATAGACCTTAAATCCTCATTAATGCATTGGGTTTACTGGTCTCTTGTACTAATTAGAGAATTCCTATTACCATTTGTATAAATAAATCCAGTAAATGAATTGAACTTTAGTAGGATATTCTCATGATTAGAAAGGTATCAAATCCCGACGCATTTTGCCAACTTGGCTTCTTCAGGGGTATTTTTGAAACTGTGATATTTGCTGAACAATAAAGAAAATATCATAAGTCTATGTCAAATTCAAAACGTGTCGAGACCTTTCTAATCATGGGAACATCCCACTAAACTATTCCTTTTTCGGTTTTATCTGTACAAATGGTATATTAATAGAAACACTCTAATTAGTACAAGAGACCAGTAAACCCCATGCATTAATGAAGGTTTAAGGTCTATAACAACATGTGCAGTAATCCTGTTGTTACCTGTATTCCTGTAAATTAGGTGAACAATGCTTAGTATGAAGATCTGTCCAAACCCCATGCACTAATGAGGGTTATGGTCTACTACAAGATGTTTTTCCTATATGTATGACTGAATTGTAGAATATGATTTTGATTATAAAGTGTTTTGTGCTCCAAAGACCCCTACTCTTTCCTCGTTTTTCTGTCATGTCCAATATATGTACATTGTTTCCTGGTATCCTTTTAAAAACTTTGATGACATTCTAATGCTTTTTTTTGTTTGTTTACAAGAGAACAGTGCTGTACTATACAGGATTAATGGAAGGTTTGCTTTCAGATTCTTGTAATAATCTCTTAACTTGCATATATAGCTAAACAGGAACATGCAGTGGTAGAAAGTTCTTAAAATACACATGTGCATATAAGCATAGTGAACAGATACTGACAGACTGAAGAATAGGTCCAGTTTATCCCCAACATGTTGAGTATATTTCCACTTGTTTGAAATAAAGTAATAAACTGCTTTATATGGTGTTCTACAAGAGACACCTTCATGTGAAAATGAAACTGGTAAATGCCCATTGCTCTTCTTTAATATTTAGCCTTTCGTCAGCATTAATTTTTACTAGCTTTTGGGTCAGACTGTTTTGTGCTACTTCATATTATGTAAATTCACAGAAGACCCTGTTTCACTTGCCTCATTGATATAGTTTGAAAAAATTTTGGAAAGTGCTGTTGACACAAACACAATATTAAGCTATGTACGTCATTTTACAGATGACATCGACTTTCACACTTCCATTTTAGATTTCATGATCCATGGTCTTTAGGAGGAAACAGAAGTGTGGCGTGATTTGCCTGGCAAGACATGGACGTAAAACACTGCAAAAAGAAAGAGTGGTATGTCCTTCAGCCCTTTCATAAACCGGACTCTCAATCTCTCCTATCAGCAGCAGCTTGCGTGTAATTAAACATACATAAAGTTACTGTTGAATATGAATTTTATCCACATAAATATGGATTTTATATAACCTTATACCTGCACATAAATATTCAATAAATGAAGGTTGGTAAAAAACTTGCCGATCTGAATACACCTGCGAGATCTGCAATTTTTCCCTGTTGATCAAAGGGCATGTGCAGAAGGAGCAGCCAAAAGCCTCCCGGGATGCGTGACGTAGGTATCCCAGGAGGCTCTATGCTCCCATTAATTCTTGATCACCTAGGCCATTGAGAACTAAGGTGATGGTGTTGCACTTTAAGAAAAACACTAACAGACAACATTTTTTACTTTAAATAAAAGGGTTGTCTACCCTTTTATGTAAAGTGAAAATTTTGAGTTTTAAAACTTTGAGTTTTAACACAGTATACACTACATAGAAATGTTAGTATGTAAACCCCTGTAGTAATCTAAAAATGGTTAGTACATAATCCTTAAATAACAATACAGCAAAACATAATAACAAACATATAAGACAAAATATGAATGCACTCAGGAATATATTATAGCTACCTGTTAAAATGTTAATGGGTACCCCAGGAGCCTGCTGCCCTAAGAACAGTGTCTTGCAAATTTCTCCCTTGCTTCTTGCTTGGCTAACTATTTGTTGCTTACTCACTGACTAAGACTTGCTTGCTGTTGTTCAACAGGCTTCCTTTGGCTCTAGTTGGCTTCCATCTGTCTCCTGCTGGCTCCAGGCTCAGTTACCATTTTCCCAGCTTCCAGTCTTATACAGTTAAATCCAATTAGGAATGGCTAATATATGTGATTTGTAGGACACCTATTGGTTGAAGCATTCCCCCAGCTTGGGATTGGTTAATTCAAACCAGTAATTAATTGAAATCTGAAATGTAGAAATTCTGGAGTTGTTGGGAAAGTCAAGAAGGGTCGTCTAATTTAGGTGTCAGCAAAGACCAGCATGGGGGTTATCGCCTCACTCCATCTGTTCTGTCATCTATCTATCTGGCCAACCTAGGACCCATGTCATTTATCAGTAAGAGGACAAAGATGAAGGTGTTTTTGTTAATAATCCAGAAATAACTAAATGTTTGTTGAAAAGTTAAGAAGAATTCGTTTTAACAACAAAGCCATTTATAGGAGCTTAATGCAACCTTTGAAGGTGGCACAATGTGTGTTTATAGGTGTTGCAATGTTGCCACTTCGTTGTAGAGTGCCACATTACATAATAATTATCAGAGTTAGGCAAGACCGTTATTAGGCATATATGAGGCAGAAAAAAACCCTACAAAATCTCTGTTTGCCGCTATTAGTGACCTTTTGAAGTATCCACTTGGGAGCTTAACAACAACATTCATGTCTGTAGTGGAGGGAGCAGTTTGGTTAAACTAGGATTTCTGGTAAAGAATACACATTTTTGTGGTTCCTGAGAGATGCTATAAGTTAGTATTGGATTCAGCTTGGAAGAAACTATGCACAATCATATTTGTAAATTATTAACTTCATAAAAGAGCATTTTTCTATATCCACCCATTTCCTCTCATTCTATTTCAGTATACACACTTATATACATATATTACTTTCTGAATGACTGCTACAATTTTAATAGAAAAAAAAATACTTTGAGACAAATATGAAACTGCCTATATTACCAGTCCAACCATATTTGAGCCCATACTAGGAAAGAAGGTGTAGGGTAGTTGAAACCATTTTTATTACAAATGTGAAAATAAACTCTTTATATTTAGGTCCATGGCTATTAGAGTTAGATAGTACATTTATGTACTAATTTATAAGAGTGATTTATAAGTGTATTTATTTATAAGTGTAATTTATAAGAGAACCTTTTTACCTCTATGCAGATCAAAGGTTGCAAGTCAGTGCCCTTCAAAACATTTTCATAGATTTACACTTTTTAAGCTGCTCTCATGAATAAAACGTTTGAAATAGGTCCTCTTCAAGTGCCCATCACTAAAATGCTTACTTTATATAAAAGGGTAGAAAACCTTTTTATATAAAGTAAAAAAATTACCTTTTTTTTTTTTTTTCGAAATACTTCCTCCCATTCTGTCTTTACCGTTGTGGTGGTAAAGATTGAACAAGCGTACAAAGCCGCCTGGGATATCTTGTCATGTATACCAGGGGCTTCGTATTGCTCCTTCTGCGTATGCCCAATTTTGAGTATACAAAGAAGCTGCTTTTCCCTGCAATGGAAAAAATCCATTATCCGTTATATGATGTTTGTCAGTAACTGTTCTCCAATTTTCTTCCAAAGTTACCACTTCCTACAATACCTCTTCTCTGTACAATATGTCATTTGAGTCTATTGTGGAAAATGACCCCCATAGCTGTTTGACCTGGAAGAGAAAAGACATACCGTTAGTGTATGGCTTCTTGGGCCTAAAAGGTGTTGGTGCCCTGCACTCTCAAAACAAACACTGCCTTTTGCGGACCTTCTAATGACTGGTGTGAAGGGGTTGGAGACTGAGCTCAGAGTTGGACTTCACATTTTATTTATTTGAGAATTCTGTGTTATTTACCCACAATGACACTTGTTGTGTCATTGAGAGTAACCTCTTGTAGCCCTTTACTCAAGTTCTGGGAATTCGGGACATTACAACTCTAGGAAATCATTTTCACATAAAAACCTAACTTCTTTAGTTTAAAATCTCATCTTTGGACAAAAACTTTCCTATCTGGCTGAGGGGGTAACATCTTATATCTCATTATTGTTAATGGGGTACAGTGCCTCTATGTAATTTATCATGAAAACAGAGAAAATCTGTAATGCAAGTCATGGAGGTATATGAGATGCTATTAGACAGTCTGACTAGTGTGTAATAAATAATACTATTTTTAACATACACATACAGAAAGCCTTTTATAAAAGTAATTTTTCCTATCCAATTTATTTTGTATCACTGTAGAAGTGCTTCTGAACATGAAGTATACACAAGTAAATTGGTGCATGGCTACTTTCAGCCATGTATACACCAATTATACTTAACATTTCGTATCTACAAAAAGCACAATACTTTAATACAGAATGAGGAAACATTACCAAACCCTTCTATGAAGACACAAACTGTATATAGGCCCTGTTATTGATAAGTTGTACATAAGTGAAACTCAACAATAAATTTAAGTGGAACTAAACACTTTTTTTAGGCTCAGTGACCCTGTTTTGTTGCAGATGTTACCACCTTCTTTTCCTTGTTTTGATGTTCAACCACCTTAATTGGCAGGGCTGGAATAATGAGTCTTTAGAACCTGTGTATTTACACTGGCCCAGCTTTTCCCACTTTTCCCACTAATACTGAGTGATTTATAGCCGAACTCCCGGATAATATAAAAAACACTAATGCTTAAATGTATTTATGGGAATAATGAATTGTATTTTTAAATTAAGCTAGTGTAAGTCTATCTATTTTCTGTGTTATGGGGTTCTGCAAGCCCTGTAAGCTCCTAGGCTCAGATGGACTAAGGGCACATTAGGAAATTCAGTAACATTCAGATTTGGCACTATGATTAGGCATTTTTGATTCACATTTAGTCTGAAAAAGTCAACAAGATCTTCTGCTCAAAACATTAGTTATGTGCCTAGTTGTTCTAGTGATGGAGAACGTTTTCTGATCCTAATTCCCCCAGTGCAAAAAATCTATTTAAAGTACAATATGCCTTCAAAAAGCAAAATTCTCAAATACTGTTGAAGCATACTTGTTTATTTTGTGATCAGAATGATAAAATGAGAGGTGGTAGTAAGGATTCAGGACATGCAGGTGAGGCATAAGGTGTTGCTGAAAACTTGTATACATCCATCAGTTTTTGTTGTTTAATGAATGGAAATGCTGGTATTTTATTGTACAGTAGATTGAGGTTTAAATCAGCCATAACAGCTACGTTTGTTTCAAGAAACGTGCTCAGCAATTATTATTATTATTACTGCTCCTAACTAGTGCCAGCTCATCTATATATATTATATTGGTATTTTGTTTGTTTGCTAACCTAATGCCACTGGGCTAATGATTTGTATGATAAAATGGTATGATCTTATTGGTACAATATACACAATTAGGAGTTGACTATGTTGAACAATCTACTCGATACTTCAAGATAAAAGATATTCATTAAATATTCAGGTTGTAAAGGTTTCTGTACAGGCTGCATAACAAATATTTTTTTTATTCTAGACTGAACGAAAACTGGAGATGCAGCCACGGGAGTTCTCTTTTAGAATTGTTAAAATAGACATTGCAAAGAATATGACTTTTAGGGCCATAGCAAATTTGGTTATTGCATATCATGATGCAAAAGCATAAAATGGTAAATGAGAAAAAGGAAATATAGCCTCTTTCAATTCCAAGGTTTTACATATCGGGACATATTAAAACATATCTGCTTCTTAGCAGGTCTTAAAATTAGATAAATACAACCTCTGATGAACAACACATAACATTTTACCCCATATTACTATTTAACAAAATCTAAGTCAAAATCTGGGCACTTTGCAGCCATTAAATTAACCATGAGCCTCTGTATATGAAAGTATTCCAAAAATCAAATGTTCAGAGCGATAGCTAAAGCTTGGGTCATGCAACAGGACAATGATCCCAAGCACACCAAATCTACAACAGAATGTCTGTAACAAATAATATGTTACACTGGCCTAGTCAAAATCCATACCTCAACCTGCTTAAAATTCTATGGGGGTACCTTAAAAGCGCTGTGCATAAAGGAATTTCCACAAACCTCAATGAACTGAAGCAATGTTGTAAAAAGCGTAGACCAAAATTCCTCCGCAACGTTGGCCCTGATTTTTTAAAGCGCTCCAAGTCTGGAGAAGAGACATTTTCATCAGTGAAGCTGGGTGATCAAATAAACATGGAATGGATCTGGTCCAGAATTGAAAACATTGGCTATCAAATTATTTTGTAAAAACCAATTTTAGGTTTTCTGGATCACCCAGCTTCACTAATAAAAATGTAATAAATCAGGCCTATTTTGAGAGACTAAGGTATTCATTTAATGGGCCTGGTTTATGAAAGCGCTCCAAGACTGGAGAAAATAGACTATCATGGGAAAAACTGGGTGATCCAAAAAACAGAATGGTTTAAAAAATCAGGCCCAATTTTTTTAGAAGACCTAGTCATGAACATCAAATTGATGTTTTAACCTCCTGGGCTGTTCATTTCAGTTTGATATTATATGTCTAAAAGCGGTACATTGTTTTTCATGAAATTCATTTTACAATATAATAGTATAATTATAATAAAGTTTGATACACAAAATCATGGTTAAATAAGGAACTAAATAAATTTTAAAAAAAATTGTTTTTAAAAAAATTATTGTAAAAATTAAAAAAAAAATTACACTCATACTATTATATTATACTGTAAAATAAATTTTCATGAAAGACAATGTACTGTTTTTAGACATACAAATCCACTGTATTACATTCAATACAGTTATTTTGTATTAAATGCAATACAAAATAATTTGAAACTCCAGCCATTTCTCCAATGCAACTGCAGCACGCACCAATGACATTTGGAACTCCAGGGTGATTTATCAGATGCAGAGGACGCTGGCCGGAGGACGCGAGAGGACAGGGATCGCGAAGAAGGACGCCAGCGGACCAGGTAACGTAAAGCCACACTCAGGGTTAACGCTCAGGAGGTAACATATCAATATCATTTTCATTATTTGTACATCTACAGCTATCATCAAAAATTACAGTTGGACATTTCACCACTAAATATGCAGACACACTAAGGTCAGCATCATGAGAAGTTCCATGCAGATTTTGATGGATTGCATGCACACAAACAAGAAACCCGATAAAAATGTTAATACAAGCACAATATAAAAAAAGTACAATTGTTAATGGTATTCGGGCAGTCCTTGAGTTACAAACATCCCACTTACATACAACTCAAACTTACAAAAAGGAAGCTGTATAGAAGGGGATCACTTTCCACACAGTCTGTGTTCATCAGAAAATCTGCTGCTCCTAAAACTGTACATGAGGCGCTCGTCATCAAAGAGATCACTGTACTATACATCATAATACTATACATCATACTCATTGAAGCATAAATGGCAAAGTTAGTGCAGCAAGCAGTTCTCCAACGTTTACTGTACAGTTACTGAAGACCTGAGATGCTACAGGACTATTTATGATGTGCAAAAGTAAAACTCAAACCTCCCTTGATGGCCACTTTAAGAAACTAACTCCAGGAGCAGAATCAGACCCTGATTGTCCCAATACCAGTCCTATCCTTTCCAACAAGTATATCAACTTCCACCAAGATTGTTTAAGGTTGCACTGCTGTTTTTTTTACAAAAGCTTTTACATTATTTATGTACATAAAGGTAAAAATAAGTATTATGTTGAGACAAACATCTGTCTATGTTGCATTAATTTGGAAAAAATGTATCTGTTCTAGTTTAAATACAAATTCCACTTAAGAACAAACCTATGGAACCCATCTCGTTTGTAACCCAGGGACTGCCTGTACTGTGCTTTAGCAAAGTAAATGTCAGGGTTTACATGAAATTTAATATGGCTCAATGCTTATTGGTATATGACAATAATTCATGAGAAACCAAACAACAAAGACCTCTCCTCTACAAGTCACACAACCTAAACTCCTTTGTTATTCCCCTTCATATTTATACAGCATCATTTTCCCATCTTTGCCCACAGAGCTGAAAACACTGCTGTTAGTTTTGTCCTGTGAGTAATAACAGATGTAAGTGAAAACAATGCACAAAGGAAATATCCAGTACTGAAAACATTGCTGAACGTGTTCCACCATATATTTATTGTATTATCATGGAATAAACATTACTCTAGGCTACATTACACACTGTTATAAATTTATAGCATGTTTCCCCTTCATTTTCTACCTTCATTAATGCCAGGCTTTCACAACGGTGGCCTATTGTCTGCCTCTGGTCTCCAAGTGGATTTAATTTGGTCCACTAAAATGCCAATAAATCAAACATAGCGGGAGAGTACTTCATTACAGAAATGTTTAATATAGGAGTGACAGAGACTGGGGCTTGGAGAACTATTAGATGAGCAGGAAATATTACTTTACAAGTCCAGTATAATACTCCCAAGTTGCCTGCAGTGTTTATGTCTTGTTATATGTTGTACGTCTTTCATACAAATAAAAGATTTGTGTTATCCTATTATGACCCGTCTATAAACTATGACATTTAACATAGACCATAACTGATTTTTTTTGTGTAAGATATATTTTATAGAACTAGCCAGAGGCTGTATTGTCATCATTATTCTATTACCTAAATAAAGGGAAACAATTTTTTTTTTAATTCATTTTGCAGACAAAATGCTTTTTTCCCTGAACATGGGGAAGTCATATGTTTTCATTACATACAGATTACAGTATGCAGCCTCTGCTTTCTGCTTAGCAAGATTGTAAAATAGTCTTATCTTACCATCCTTTTAGCTCAATTCATGTCACCCATGCAAGACTGTCATTGAAAACAATGCACTCTCAATGTTTCTGAGATTTTATCTCAGCGGTTGTCAATCAGTGAGAATGACTGATGACCACTTGATGGGCAGAAAGTGCTAGGGCGAGAATTGACAAACGTGTACAGGTAATACAATTTTGGAATAAGGTAAGCAGGCATATGAAAGGCAAACGTTACAATAACAACTAAAAAGTGTAAACTAAAACATTTCTGTTGAAGAATTTTTAATCTGTTAAACTGGGGCAATGTCTACCCTAAAGAATACTGTATACCTTATTCTAATGACCTCCAGTTTGTGAAAATTAACAGAACTGTGCAGCTCATCTGTCTATCATTGCTTTTACATGTATTATGGAAATCAGGATTAGGCGTTAACATAGTGTGGACTATTTGTGTTACCAAGCTAGTTGGTCACCATGAGTTGTGGGCTCCAGGGCTAGGGCTACACAGAAGATAAAATCTTAATAATAAATATAACTTGGGAGTTCCTCTATTAGCAACATGCTAAAATCAGTGAAATCTTTCATGATCAGAAAACTTTAATAATGAAAACCGGACCCCTTTACAAACTTTGGGGTTCAGTTTATTGTTCCCAGGTCATTGCCCTCGCATGTATCTTGCAGGTTGATGACCAAAACAAGGTAAGGGCCAAGTACCAAGAAAAGTCAAAACATAGAAAAACAGAAAACAGTGAGGGCTCATGTGTAGGAACACGAGACAATACCCAAGACTGGCACTAGGAAAAGGACTAGCTGTTTACTGTGTATGAACAAGCTTGTCATGCTTCTGTGTAACAATCTTCCTGTATGGAACATTAGAAGAATACAAAACAATGTGCACATTTAGTGCCTAAATGTATAATTAAAAAAAAAGAACACATCAGTTTTTTTCCTTCCATGTAGGGACGTTGAGACCAAACAATCTTTGGGAAAAAAAATCTAGTCCTTCAAATGTCTGGTATTTCACACCTGTGTTTGCTTTCCCAACACCTTCACATGGGCAGATACTCTTCTGTATACCTTTTTCTCACAAAATGTTATACATGATTCATATACCTGTGTCTTTTACACATATTTCAAATTTTAACTGATAAACCCACATTGCTTTAGTGCAGACTAGCAGCACTGTATGTAACCATAAGGACAAAGGCTTCCAAGGCTATGAACACACTAGATATTTGATGTTGGAAATGGTCTTTTGTGATTGTTTCCAATGAGAATAGAATGAACTAATGTTGTAAATACAGCTCAGTTCTGTTCTTTAGAGAGGGGAGGATGAGCATGAGGCCCCCTGCTGCATCCTGCCCCATAGGAAATAATAATGATACTCTCCAGTCTGTCATTCAGTGATCCGCCCAGGAGATTGCTAAATGAAGCCTTGGGACCGCTGTTCGCATGACAGATAATTGTCACTTAAGACAAATGGTCATGAATGTGTCTGAGACAATTATTTAGCTTAATTTTCAGCTACAGAAACACTTAAACCACACTTGGCTCTGATATAAATAGGGTGATAGCACAAAAGTGAGCATTAAATATGTATTTAAAGTAATAAACTAGTTACTTGGACAAAAGAATGGAATTGACCAGTAGCAGGTGGTTTGGAGTTATATGCTTCCAACAGCAGTTGAATAATTTGTCTCATGTAAAATAAAATAGATATGAAATTATGGGGAATGTCTTTGCTGAGAATATGAAAATATGGGGAATGTCTTTGCTGAAAATATGAAAATATGGGGAATGTCTTTGCTGAAAATATGAAAATATGGGGAATGTCTTTGCTGAAGATATTATTTGCGTTGTTATTGCTACTGACCTCCTTACTTTTTTCAACAAATAAGCAATTCAGGAAGTCAGAGAAAAGTTAAATGTCTATATTTGTATATATGATCAAGGTCAGTGAATAAAAGTATTAGAATCACAGCCAAGACAGTATATTTGGAAGGAAAAGTCAGCAATGGCAACATTCATGTTACTCTCAAGATAGGGTTCCTTATCAAGATAAGGGAACACTTATCTTCTTGGAAATACCTTTCTCTAAATGGACCAGACAGTTTACCTATGGGCCTAATTATTTGACATGACTACATGATTTGCAAATGGTGCACTTGTGGTGTTGATAGGATAAAATGGGGATAAGTAATGTATTTCAATGTGTTACAAGGCTAAAAAAAGAAAAAGAAAATGTCAGTGATTACCAAAGGTTCAAAGTGCAAACATGTAGTGATTTTCCCATTTTATCAGAGTAATTTTTCTATTAAAAAATCAACAAAATGTTAAATAATGTTCATAGGAATATTAAAGCAAAAGATATAAAACATGAAATGAAAAAATTAAAACCCTTCCTACACTCATGCAATTATGACAAGTCATGTTGCAATAGAACAGATGAATTTGAAATCACAAATGTTTCAACCGCATGCAACTTTTCACTGTGTGTGATCACATTAAAATCATCACTGAAGCAAGAGGTGCTATGATTGACTCCTGCTTGTAGATCTGGACTTCAGCTGTCAGTTTGATTGGGGAGAATGCAGTGATGCTTTGCATTTAAACTATATAAACAAATAGAATATATATTTAATGTCTATTTATTGTAAGTGCTGGATTGTTTTCTCTGTGGCTATTGCCTATATCATGTAGATATACAGTATGACTTATAGCAACACCTTTTACTGTATCATCAAAGATAAGTTTTGTCTCCTATCTAAATATTCTCAGCTAGGAGTGGAAGCACCAAGATTAGAAGTAGTAATACATAGATGTTATTTATACAGTGTGCATGTTAGAGGCATATGAATTATAATGCTGAGTGGTTCTTTCACAGACAGGATTTATATTTCCGCTAACGTTTCATTGCTATAGGGATGGGTAATAGGTTACGTGAATCATGTCTGATCTAAAAACAGTCATCTGTCTGTGAAAAGAATTGCTGGCATGTTAGAAGTACATTTAATGTAACGCCAATGAATAGCTATCTTCAAGCAGTGTTGTACAACGCAATATGTGTCACTCCATGATTAAATAGTCATAAGATTTCAAAGCAAATAGTTATTTTGTGGACTGTACATCATTTTAGGTTTCACATAGACCAGACTAGCACCTGAAAAAATAGC
>NC_092860.1:106841039-106846322 GCF_032062135.1 Pyxicephalus adspersus | reverse complement strand
TCTTTTTATCTGAATGAAGTAGACTTTTAAATACAAAAATGGATTTCAAATCTTTGGATGTGATTATGAACAGCTAGTAATACCAAGATCCATCTGCAGGTAACCATTTTGTACATGTTAACTAAGCGTTTTGGTTTTTATGTTTAAGTTCAACATCCTATATTTCTTTCATAATTGCCTAAGTATAGTTTTTCTTTTCATGTCTTTGTTATCTGTTAGGAATAAATTTCAGGCAATTTAGTACTTGTTGAGAAATTGTCTCCATTGAAATCATTGGGCCTGATTTATCAAAGCTCTCCAAGAGTGGAGAAGATAGATTATCATGGAAGCCCCCTGAATGATCCAGAAAACCTGGAATAGCTCAAGTTCAAAACATTTACCAAATTACCAAATTATTTGAGGAAACCCATTCTAGGTTTGCTGGATCACCAAGGTTCTCCCATGATAGTCTTTCTTTTAAAGTTTTTCGAGAGCTTTAATAAGTCAGGCCTTTGTTTTGTACATAAGAAATTGGGGTTTAGAAGCTTTGTACAATGCCTTTAGCCTAAAACAAAACCTGGGATGTCTAGGTATAGCACACATGTATTATCGTCCCTACCTCTCATAATACAGAGCTCTGTTCCTAGGTATTATTCAACAGGCCCAAGCACCATTGCATGGCTATAGGTAGAGTGCTATGCAAAGACAGACTGGCAAAGTAGGAGCTGGCTTTAAAGCTTCCATATATTTTAATTATTTTATCTACAGTACAGAGTTGTTTTAAAATATAATGCTCACTGGTGAATAAAACCCCACGTGTAGCTGAGCTTCTAGTGATATCAGCATAATGAGATACATAGAACTGAATTACCATGCGTCCCCGAATTGTCAACAACAGCAGGTTGATGGCACAGAGCTCTCAGTGCTAAACAGTAACAGTACAGAATAAACAGATTGCTATGAAGACCGATCCTTCCCATTCTACAGCACAGAACATCATTTAGATACTAACACCCAAGAATGGGAAGGTTGCCATGGAAATCTTCTTTCTTTCATTTCCTATTTCAAATGAGTTCCACCCATAAACTTAATTACTTCATTTATTTCTTTCTTTTGTGTGTTAAGTCTTTGGCACTGGCAAAAGTTAATAAGAAGCTCAATGACTTTCTTGGCTATCAAGTTTTTTTTTCTATGTGGCAGTCGTACCTCAGAAATGTATAAATGAATAGTACCCAGCTCTGACAATACAACGTAAGTGATAATATGATCTATTGTAATGTGAAACACATAAGAGTTATTAGGAGCTCAGATATTAAAATGATTCACAGGTATAAAAAAAACGGAATCATGAATAAAGAGTTTTATTATTCTTGAAGTTCATCTTTATAACCAATGGGTTAAAAAAACTGTTGTATTTATTAATGCTCTAGATTCAGGCTTTATGTACAGTAATACATGTGATAATCTTACTTTTTTAGCTTTTTACTATGTGCTGTGAGTTAAAAAAAAAACCCTGTACACACCTTGGGGGATCAGACCCCTGCTTTCACATAACAAGGGTCTGACATGAAAGACCATTGTTTACTATCCGGGGGGGAGGTACATTGGTAAGGGGTTAGTTAAAAAAAATCTATCTATGTTATGTTTTTTTGTATAAACATTATTCAGGTCTTCTTCCTTTGTATAAAGCAAATAGCACACTCTAAAGTTATCGGAGGATGAGGTACATAGGGACAAGGTAACACATCTAGGCAAACCTGTTCTCCGTATACATTACATAGGTGCCTCGATGCTTTAGTGTTGTTTTCATGTATTTGCTTATGTACAGTACAAAATTATCTGATATATACCCATGCAATCACTGACCACTGAACATCTTGCTAGTACCAGGTTGGACCGCCTGTTGCCTTAACTTCTATAATTCTTTGTGGCATAGATTCAACAAGATACTGTAAACTTTCCCCGGGTTTTTTTGGTTCATATTGAAATTATAGCATCATGACTGTGGAAGCCATTTGAGCACAGACTGCTTATTGTTCAGTTTGAGGTGATTTGTGACATGGCATTTTATCTCGCTAGAAGTAGCCATCAGAAGATCAGTGCACTGTGGTCATAAAGGGGTTGGACATGATCAGCAACAATACTGATACTTAGAGTATCCACTTTGCTGACCAAGAAGGAAGCATACCATTGTAAGGTCAACACAGATGACCCAATTGTGTTGGTGATATTGCAACAACTCAATGACTCTCTTTATGTCTGCATATTCTTCACAAAAAGAAACTGAATTACCAATTGGGACTGACTCAAATATATTTCCATATATATTATATATTTTTGGTGTGAAGAAGGACACACTTTACGCACCGCTTTGAGGTATTGATGAATAGTTGCCATTCAGTTTAGTTATAGATTGGAATTCCCAATTCCTCCATTAAACCAGGTATGTTATGGCAATACACAAAGCCACTGTCAGTTCTAAAGTACTGCAGCAATGCAATTCCTCTGGTTCAAAAGTATGATACCTTATTTCCTTTCTCAAGTAAGTTTTTCTCACACAGTCTTAATGCTAGGAGTTCTGAAGCCTACTTCAATTGACCCAAATCACATGCCAAATCCCTCAACTCATGCTGATCAAATCCCTTATGACTAGGGTCTTCCTCAATTTTAAACTCTTCATCATTGTTGTCACCTAGTTCATCACCATAATCATGTTCTTCAAGGGAGAGTAGTGTAACGAAAACCGGCACTGGGATTTCATCTGAATGAGCCACTGGGTGTATAGCCGATGGTAGACTAGGATACTCTGTTACATTTATTTTTCTTGTTATATCCTGAAGTTTTCACTATACAAAAGTAACAGTCACTGAAATGATCTCCTGGCTCTTGCCAAACCATAGGTATACCAAATGGCACCTTATCACATGTTCCCTTTGTCCACATCCGTAAACCCTCAACACATTGTTTGCACACCTTATGAGGGGCCCAAGACATAATAGGCTTGCTCTACAAATGTGCTGATGTTCGCCCTTTGACTGGGAATGGTAAAACTGCCACACATATAACAAAATGAATCTGACTGTTTAGGCACTTATGACTAGAAACAGCAGAGCCAGACATGATCTGAAAGAAAGGAAATACGTGTGTAAGTGGAAAAATACATTTTTCTTATTAACTACATAGAGCAGCGCACAACCTCTGACCACACTGTCTTGCGTGTAAATGAATAGCCTATACAAACCCACGCTACAGTGATCGCATTAATATAAGCAGTAGAGAAAAAACCCGATGTGATAAAAGAAAAATAACTACACTTTCAGAATCAGCATACCTATTTTAGTGTAGATAAGCTTAAAAATTGAAGTCAACCAAAAATCTGTTCAAAATTGTTCCCCCAGTGTAATAATTCATAATTTTTGCACAGGTAAATTGTGCTCACTGAATAATTTTCCCTGTGAACTCTAGATATGGCTTTGCATGAAAATCCCAGAAAATCAGCAGATTCTAAAATCCTCAGACCAGCCCACCTGCCACAAACAACCATCCCACATTGAAAGTCAATTATATTATCTTTTTTTGGTTTGCACGTCAACAGGTCATCTTGACAATTTCTTCCTTAGTGCATTGAGTGCTGCCATGTGATTGGCTGATTATTTCAGTTACCAAGCAGGTGTACCTAATAATGTAGCCTGGAACATTAATTGGAGATAGGTAAAGCAGGCTTTTTGCAATGATTTCCTAGAAAGTGTGCTGAGTTTTCTTGTACAGTATAATAAACCTGAATAAAATATAGACAATAAAATTGGGTATTTATATTTATTTTTATATATATTATATTTAAGTAGGACAGCAGTTTTGGCTGTGCATCATTTTTTGCATTATGGGTTAAGTTAGTTGGTAATTAAAATAACTAAAAATGTCACCTCAGCACTCTGTTAATGGCTCTTCTAAATCTACATTCAGCAGTGTAAATGTTATCCAGAAATCAGCATATAAATGCATCTTTCCATGTGCACATGTGGGAAAATGGGAGCATGCCGAATCATCTTACAGAGGGAGGAAAAGCAAGGGATAAATTCTGTTTAAAGGATATATATTCTCTGATGCTATTTAAGAACCTTATCATTCATCTTCTGGGAAACTGTCAAGTGAAGCTCTATATTCCAGCATGGAAAAAGAAAGTTTTCTTTTTCTAAGTCGTAAAATGTAGATGTGAAAAAGTGGTCATTAAAGCCGTGTGATTGGCATACTAACATATATGGAGCACAGCTGCAGGTATAGCTTTGTAAATGCTTGGAATTTTTCCATTTAGCAACATCCCACGCACCCCACTACTTGCCTTGTAAAGCATATTGATAAAGCTGAACAAATAACCATAATCATTTATCTACTGCTGCCCATGGAAAGCAGCTCATATAAATGTTTAATATAATATCAGGTTTAAATTTAATGGAGAAGCCATGAATCAGTGAATGGTACAATATATAGAATAGCGGGAGCAGGAAATAATATTGCTGTCTGTAGTGATTGTGCAGATTTGTGATTTGTGCACTAAGTGAACTGATTTTCAAAAACTGACCACATTTGTTAAATGTAATTTAGTCTCTGCAGTAGCCCGACAGTAGCAATAGACATCGCAGTATGACATGGTAAAATGTGTGCATTAGTGCAAAGTGTGATAACACATCTTTGTGATTCCATTCATTTTCAATGGTACACTAAGGCACCACTACAACACACTGCATTATATATGGTGTGTAGTGCCGCCAAAAAATGCAACATATCTTACATTTTAATGCATTAAATGGGCTTCCCAATGAAGCAATGTGTGCATTGCAGGTAGTTCAACATGCTGTAAAAACCTTAGTTTAGTTTTCAATTAAAGTACAAATATATTAAGTGTATCTCCAAACAGCTTAGCTGTTGCAGTACAATGTAAATCTAAAGGAGATTTTACATTTGGATTGGAAGCAGTCCAAGGATTAGTTTCGATGGGGGTCATCTTCTGAATGCTATTGTAAAGAGCAAAGTATACAGCAACCACACTCTGCCCCAGTTTATATTTTATTTTCAGAAATGTACACATATCTGGCAACACAACAACAACACATGCACTGCATTTCCAGAGTCCTAAGTCAGTTGACCTGATTTAACAAACTTCACCAAGATTAGAGAGCTTTATTAATTCATGAGAGAGCCTGGGTGATCCAGCAAACTTTGAATGTATTTCTTAAAATCAGTTTTACAAATGTTTTCAATCCTGGACCAGATCCATTCAGGTTTGCTGGATCACCCAAGTTCATC
>NC_092860.1:106791819-106840943 GCF_032062135.1 Pyxicephalus adspersus | reverse complement strand
GAACTTGTATGCATTATTTGCATACAAAATCTATGACTGACACCTCTGAAAGACAAAGATATTCATTTAGCCTTGTGTGCACACTTATTACTAAAGAAATTACAGTCATACAATGCATTAGGTGGACACTCCCTAGTACTTTATTTACTATATTACTTTATTTCACTGGTTGTCATCCTCATGCCAAGCTAGCATTTCTTTGTTTGTTAAGCATTCTGTGCTATTTTTATTATTTTCCTTTTCATGTTCAGTTTTCGGAGTTTTATCCACTCAAGTTTACATTATTTTAATATAGCACATATACTAGATTAGATATCTCAATATAGCTACTTAAAGATGAACTTTAGGAAGAACAAACATTTGCCACATTTGTCCTTGCTTTTTGCCCCCCTTATGGATATGAGGATATGAATGATAATAAATAGGATAGACCTAACTTCTTTACTCCATCAGCATCAGATTCACTGACACCCAGAAATTGGCATTCCACCTGCCTGGGCTGTGCAGCTTTTAAAAAGGCTTTGGGGTATCTGTTGCATTAAGAGAAGGGAGTTTATGGGAGCCAAGAATAAATTATTATTATTATTATTATTAATAATAATAATAATAATAATATTATTAAACAGTATTTATAAAGCATCAACTTATTATTCAGCTCTGTACATTAAATAGAGGTTGCAAATGACAGACATATACAGATAGTGACACAGGAGGAAGAAAATAAATGTATCTTTTTATTAGTGTCCCCTAGGGAAAATAAGCAGTTAATCCTAGCACAGTGATGGGGAGTTCTATCCACTCACTCCAATAGTAAATATTTGTTTTAACTTCATGTTTACTTGTGGGTACTCACCTTAGCACTGGGTTTACCAATATTGTATATAATGCTGCATTTACTTTATATTGCAATAATCTTTAGAACCTGTGTTTTATTCAACCAAGGAAAGAATATTCTTTTGTTTTAGAGGTATAATGTGGTTTGAATTGATTTTTCTACATTGTATATACTTTTGCAAAATAATGATTTACCAAGATTATTACTTATTTGGGAGATAGAGCTTTTTGTTTTCCTGTTCTTTTGTTCATTTATTATTGCTTTAATTATAGTAAATATTGCTTTTCTAATTGGTGTGATACATTTCCATGAATATGTGGAGGCACACTGTGAGAAGGAAAGGAAAGAAACTATCCAAAAACAGTTTTCCAGCAAGCACCAGAAGCAGAATAGATGGGAAATGATAAAGTTCTTCTTTAAACAAACTTTAAACAGTTTTTTTAAATCGGACCCTGCATGACTATGGACTTTGTAAAGAACTGCATAATATGTCATACCTTCCCTCTGGCATGGTTGTACAGACTCCTCTCCTCTCTTGCTACTGATAATCAAACTTTGACTTTTTGTCATAAACCAACAGTTAATCTATATCTCTGCCTTTTAGGCGCAACTATGCCCTGAGTATGAACATATCTAGTTCCTACACATGGTTATCAAGCAATAAAGGGTCTTTAAAAACTGCTGTCACTGCCCTCTAGATACATGAATTGTAAAGTAAACTAAACTCAAACATAACATTGAGATTACAAGCACTTGAATGTTTGGACTAGAGAGTTTCTAAGATTCTGTTGTTCCTAAAAGGACAAAAGGAGGTATGATATCAGTGCCTCTGTTGTGAACTTTAAAGTTGGATTTCTCCACAATGTCTACATTTACAAAGATAAATATAGGCTTGTTTTAACTTATTTTACTGTTTGTTCAGAATGAAGATACTAAATGTTCGGGAGAATGCAGGGAGCATGACAGCCCCAGGGTAGACTAAAGCTACGTACACACTTCCAATTATTATCGTTGGTAAATGAACGACGAACGATAACGATCCTGCACGATGTCTGCGAAAGATCGTATAGCACCGATCCTGTACATAGAGATAATGACACGATCGTTCACAGATATTGTACACACGATAGATGCGATCATTTGAACGATACAGGAAGTGACGTGCACCACAGGAAGTGAGCGAACGTTCGTTCACCGCGCATGCTCAGACCATGGACGATCAATGAACGACCGTACACACGATAGATGGTCAACGATCGTTGTCCAATCCGATCCGCCGGTCCGGTCGTTCATTTCCAACGACTATTCTCGTTCGTCGGCGTCGTTGGTTACTTTTTTTACGAACGATTTTTGCCCAATCGATCGTTCGTCGTTCGTTTCCAACGATAAAAATTGGAAGTGTGTACGCAGCTTTAGGTATGTCTGATATGCTGTGACACTGTCCATCCCCACCACTCCAGATACTGTGTCAGACCTTTCCCCCCAAAAGGCTCTTTATACAGAGGTATGTGAGGAAAAAAAAAGATTTTTGAGGGCTTTAGAGTTGTAATTCTCCTTTATTTTTTCCGCAGTCCAGCTGGCATGTGTCACTGCACTGTGAGTAGAATGTTCTGAATCACTGTGTCACCTGGAAATTGTCAGGCACATTTAACCAACCAGCTCTCCTCAAATGTTCCCCCAGGTCACGCAGCACGTGATATTACGTCCCAAGCACTTTAGCTGTTTAGACACTGTCCAGTATTGAAGCACACATGCACAGCCTGTATTCACACTGACTATAACAGCTGACATTTTCTCTAACAGCTGTTCCCCTTCACCGACTTTTATGGACTTGGAAAATCCATTGAAAAAAGGTGCGGGAACTCTGTTTCAGCGGGTTCAATGGGAAAAAAGCCCTGCTTATAACCACATAAATGTTATATCACTGCTATAACCATAAAGCTCCATTCTATAATAAACAATTTTTTCCATTTGAGAACAACTAAGGTTAAAGATGACCTCTTTATTGATATTACAGCAATCATTAATGTGTCATGGATCTCATTAAAGTTGGAAAATGTAAATCAATCAAGCAAATACGCTTTGTAAATCTAATAAATCTGTCAGGCATTTTGTGGTTAGAAACAGCAAATGATTGGTAAGTTGAACACAGTTAAGTGTTGTTGAACACGTTCAGTTTGTTCCTTTAATAACATTCCCCATAATCTTCTACTTGTATTTATCTATTACTAGTATAGAAAATGACAGGACAATGACTGCACTGCCGTTGTAGGCCAAGAAATGATGTCCCTGCATTGACGTTTTACTCATTTTTCCAAAAGTTCCTCCTACATAAAGAGCTCACCAGGTATATTATTCTACAGTGTAATACTGTTATTGCCACAATATCAAATCCAGGCAAGATATTGCCAGCACTCTCTTCTATACTACTGCTTTTTAATCAATAAATACAGAACATATATTTTTATATATAGTTCTAATGTAAAGCTAAAGCATATCTGTGACAAGTGCAAACAACTCAGAGCATGATTATGTGAGATCTATTCAGAATTTACATATTAAGGCATTCCATGTTTTGGGGTCACAGGTCACTATTTGCAAGCTACTAGTGAATAAAGGAACCAGGTTATATAGTTGCAGTCCCCTAGGGCAACATTGTCAGATAATCACATTTTACTGTATGGCACAGTGCTATCATCCTAACGTGTTCAAGACATAGGAAATTTAATGGGTAGATACATGCCCAAACCGAGAACACATGAGAACCTTTTCCATAGTGGTGATACTCATTAAAATTCCTTTGTAAATACTAGAATTAGAAGGGAGGCATAGGAAGATGCATAGGCACTTAGTGGAACAGCAATATTTTTTTTTGAACAGCAATGATAATGATATGCTGCTACTTTGTGTAAAACCACATCATTAGTGGGGTGTTTTTTTTTTTTTAATCTTTATTTAGATAAAGAAAAGGGCATTACATAGACCAAGATGATGGGGAAAAAGAAGTGAAATGGCAGTTAGGAGTGGGGAAAGAGAAAAGAGAGGGAAGCGAAGGGAGATAGAACAGAATAGTATGGTAAAATAATTAAAATAAAAGAACTAGGCCACCCATTGCAGAAATAAAAAGTGTTACAAGGTACTCCTCTTATACTCCTAGACATATTTCTGAACATTTTAACATATGAACAGGTAAATAAATATGCTTCTTAGTTTGGGCTCAAATATAGAGCAGCATGGTGGCTCAGAGGTTATCACTCTGGCTTTGCCAGGACATTATTTGCATGGAGTTTTCATGTTCTTCCCATGTTTGCTTGGGTTTCCTCCCACATTCCAAAAAACATGCAGTTAGGGTAATTGGCTTCCCTTTAAAATTTACTTTAGACTGCAATAATGACATACAACTATGGTAGGGACACGACTATGGACTTTGTAAAGTGCTGCAATATGATGGCGCTATATAAATACTGTATAATATTAATATTAATAAAATATAGGTACCAATGAAATCTAAGAAGAGTTTTTAAGGTTGCACTAAGGTGTTTTTCTTGTAAACTAGATTTATGGCAGATGGTCTGTTGGAACTCTCCAGCAGCTGGTATACATGTAAATAAAAAGTGATAGCCCAGACTAAGAAATCAAAAGTATAAACACTCCATAGTGCATCATTAAAAAAGTTAGGTTACTAAGTGGTCTCTGAAAGGGGGTCTGCTGTGCTAGGGGAAAGATTTAGGGAATGGTGGAGGGATATTGAAACTAGGACAGAGGGGGTGAGACAGTCAAATAAGGCAGCAGAAAGGTTAGTCAGAGGTTATGGATAAATATAAGGAGCTTCCCATGTTACAAACGAACAATCCTGCATAGGATTGTGCAGTACTAGTTGTACCGAAAAACAAAGGGGTTTGGCAAACAATGATGGTAAGTGCAGCAATGGTTTAAAGAGCCTGTTCACCAATGCTAGAAGTCTAGCAAACAAGATAGGGGAATTGAAAGCCTTAATGAGTGAGGAGGATTATGACTTAGTTGGTATTGCTGAATCCTGGCTTTGTTCTTTGCATGACTGGGCTGTCAATATTCCTGGGTATACTCTTCTTCATAAATACAGAGTCAAACGAAAGGGTGGTGGTGTCTGTCTGTATGTGAGAAGTGATCTAAAAGTGAATGTGAAAGAAGAAATGGATGTAACAAACGATGAGTTTGAGGCATTATGCGTGAAGTTCAATGTGGGGTTGAATAACACAAATAATTATTGGAGTCTGCTATAGGTCCCCGAGTGCTAAGGATGAAATAGAAAATCAACTTCTAGCACAGATAAAAAAAAAGCAACAAAAACGGAAAATGTTTTAATTATGGGAGATTTCAACTACCCTGACATTGACTAGAGTAATGGCACTACAGGAACAGCAAAAGAATGAATTTAATACAAGACAACTTTATGGTACAGTTTATAGAAGCCCCAACTAGAAAAAAATACTCGGTTGGACCTAGTTTTTTAAAGAAATCCAGAATTTATAACAAATGTGCATATAAAAAAAGAATCTGGGTAGCAGTGACCATAATATGATCTCATTTAATGTAAGTTGTAGACAGGAAGCAAAAACAGGAAAGATAAAAACATTTAATTTTATTAGAGCAAATTTTCCATTATTCAGGGTGGCTCTCTGTGACTTGGACTGGGAGACAATATTGTCCTCAAAGAACACAGAACAGAAATGGGAATGTTTCAAGTCTGTTCTACAAAAGCACACTGAAAAATATATTCCAATGGGTAATAATTTTAGGAGGTTAAAATTAAAACCTATGTGGCTCACAGCTGATGTTATAAAAGCCATAAAGAACAAGAAAAGGGTGTTCCAAAAATATGAAAATGAAGGATCACCTTCATCGTTTGAAAACTATAAAGAATATAACAAAAGATGTAAAAATATAAAATGTGCAAAACCTCAAAATTAAAGACAGATTGCAAAGGAAAGTAAGACAAACCCTAAAAAAAAAAACTTTAAATATAATAATAGTAAAAAGATCAGATCTGAGGATCTAGGCCCCTTAAAGAATGCCTCTGGGTTGGTAACTGAGGATAAAGAAAAGGCGGATTTACGAAACAAATTTTTTTTAGCCCTGTGTACACAAAGAAAAATGGCAGAGCTCAAGCCTAAATTCATAATAGCAATGTCACTGCCTTAAATGAGTCACAATGGCTCAAAATTGATATGATTGAGAAACAGTTGGGCAAAATTAAAGTTGACAAAGCAGGAGGACCTGATGGATTACATCCATGTCTCCTCAAAGAGCTCAGCTCAGTTATTTCAAAGCCATTATTTCTAATTTTTAGAGACTCTTTAATCACTGGCTTGGTACCAATAGATTGGCCTAAGGCCAATGTGGTCCCTATCTTCAAAAAGGGAGCAAATTCATTTCCAAGTAACTACAATACTGGTTAGTTTAACATCCGTAGTTGGAAAGGTTCTAGAGAGTTTGATAAAGAAACACATAGAGGAGTTTTTGCTAGAAAATAATATAAGTGATAGTCAGAATGGCTTCAAGAAAACACCGAAGTCGTCAAATAAATTTACTCTCTTTTTGTGAGGAAGGAGGTATACAGGTAGACAGTGGAATAGTAGTTGATATAGTGTACTTGGACATTGCTAAAGCATTTGACACTGTACCCCACAGACGGTTAATATGCAAGTTAAGGTCAATAGGTTTAGAAAAGTCAATCTGTAAATGGATAGAAAACTGGCTTAAAGATCGCATCCAGAGTGTAGTAAATATTGATTCATACTCTGAATGGTCTAAGGTTATTGGTGGTGTACCCCAGGGTTCAGTGTTGGGACCTTTACTGTTTAACATCTTTATAAATGATATAGAGTTTGGGATTAAAAGAACCATTTCTGTGTTTGCAGATGACAACAAACTATGTAATGCAATTAAGTCCATACAGGATGTCTATATTCTACAAGCAGACCTGGATGTACCGTTTGATTGGGCAGCCAAGTGGCAAATGACATTTAATATAAATAAATGTAAAGTTATGCATTTGGGGGCTAACAACATGCATGCTTCATACTGTCTAGGGCAGAGGTGCCCACACTTTTTTGGCTTGCGAGCTACTTTTAAAATTACCAAGTCAAAACAATAAAAACTTGGACTTTATTTCTGTGCGCGGTAGAGTTTATTTTGAAAGGAAGGGCTCCACGATCTGCTTGCGTTGCCTTTGCGATCTACCGGTAGATCGCCATCCACCTGTTGGGCACCCCTGTTCTAGGGGGAATACATTTGGGGGAGTCAGAAATGGAAAAGGATCTGGGAGTTTTGGTAGATCATAGACCTAATAACCCCATGCAATGCCAAGCTGCAATATCTAAACCTAGCAAAGTACTTTCTTATATTAAAAGAGGAATAGACTGCAGAGATTGAGACATAATCCTGCCCCTGTACAAAGTATTGGTCAGACCACATCTGGAATATGCAGTCCACTTTTGGGCACCAGTTCACATAAAGGACATTGTGGAATTGGAGAGAGTGCAGAGAAGGGCAACTAAACTAAAAAAAGAATGGAGGAGCTCAGCTATGAGGAGAGATTAACTGAACTGAATCTATTCTTCCTTGAGAAGAGACGTTTAAGCGGGCATATGATCACCCTGTATAAATATATAAACGGTCCATATAGAGAACTTTCTTCCCCATTATTCACTTTGAGATCATTACAAAGAACAAGAGGGCTTAAAGAAGTTTAAGCTCCGGATAAGGAAGGGATTCTTCACTGTAAGTTCTGTTAAAATGTGGAATCGGCTCCCTCAGGAAGTAGTTTCAGCAACTACTATTGATTAAGAAAAAGATGATGCTTTTCTAGAAGCACAGAATATAACTTGATAATAAAGCTTTTAAGTAAAGATAATAGTGACTGTTGATCCAAGGAATCTGGAAGGAATTTTTTCCCCTGCTGAAGCAAATTGTACCAGGATTTTTTTGCCTTTCTCTGGGCCAACTGTGTCCATGGGGTTTTACATCTGGGATATGTTTATTTCCCTAGTGGCTGAACTTGATGGAATTACATCTTTTTTCAACCTGACCTAGCATGTAACTATGTAACTATGACTACATAAGTTTACCAGTACTATTAGTATTGGGAATCCCATTCTAAGTCAAGTGAGCCAGCTGTGTATGTGTAGTTTCATTGTTTTGTCATTATTTCATTATTTTGGTAATTATGCCTTTAACATAAGATAGGCACGATTAGCCTTCCAAAACAAATTATGTCAGTAGCTGTACAATTTCCCACTTCCCAATGTATTCATTTATTGCCTTATTACTTTGTTTCTTGAGTGTAAGAGTTTAAAAATGAATCTCTGCACAACTTCTGACAGAACATTAATAATGGATACCAAACTATATCAAATTCATAAAAAAAGAAATCATATAAAATTCATTGAGGGACATGAAAGCATAAATACTGAGCAGAAAAACACCTGTGACTTAAAATTCACAAATGTGTCTATAAAAGTTAGGGAAGTGAAATTGCTTCTAACACTCATGAATAAACAATAGTATAAGGAGACACTGTGCAAGAAGCAACACAAGTTCAATAAAAGTGTTGCTGAAAATATTTCAGTTGGAATCAGAAAAGGCAAGACGTAAAGAGTAAATACTCTGATATGCAGGAACCCTCTGGATGTATAAATTGAGCATAACTTACCTAACAAATATGCAGCTTGTTTACAAACTCATTTGCACATACTTTTTGATATCACTCTGCTTTGGACTGGTGGTAACTTATTTAAATCCAAGTAGGTATTTAAATAAATTAATGGAAATTAACAAGATAAAATAAAGTCTTTTATGTTACTAGGGTCTCACCAAATAATAACATGAAGGGGTCATCATCACTTACTGCATTCTCCTAATAAAACAATGATGGGGCCCAGATCCTGATGCTGTGTTTGTTGGAGTCTTTCATTATATTTTAAGGTTACTTTGCTTCATTAGTATTATTTCACTGTATTTTAAAAGACATAGAAAAAAAAACACATTCCAGTATGTGTCCTTCATGTTTTCATCTTAATCAAATGCTTTTTAGGAATTATAATTTTCTGTTTCCTGTGTCACTGCTAGGCCCAGTCATAGGGTCTAATGGCCACAACTTTTTCATGATTTTTTAGCCTCCATCTTCACAACTACTCTCTGTATAACCTCTTTTGTTACATTCAAAAATCTCATAATTTCGGCTTGACTGGTGGTAAGCTGGCAGAGAAAGGGGCACAGAACATACCAACAGTTTCCTTCTTTTCTTGAAATGGTAAGGAATTTGTTATGACAATGAACCCTGACATACTCTTTGTTACCCTTATGACTGATATCTGTTACTATACTTTCATGACTGATGATGTGCCCTGTAACTTTACACAGGAAGAGGGGATGACCCTGCCCTGAAGAGCTTACAATCTAAAAGCCTGGGGGGGGCAGCACACATTAGGAGTGGGATATGGAATGGTGGGAGGTAGTGAGGGTTTTAGAGACAGAAGATGAGTAGGCAAGTTTGAATAGATGGGTTTTGAATGTGTAGAAATTAGGAGCAAGCCAAATAGGACGAGGAAGACCATTACAGAGAGTCGGAGCAGCTCTAGAAAAGTCCTGGAGCCATGTGTTTGATGAGGTTATGAGAGAGGAAGTCATTAGTAGTAGACAAAAACTGTGGGATTTGACTGATGTCTTTTCACATGACTGATGGTGCTCTGTCATTGTGACCAATGTCAGTGTGTGCTGTTATGCCCCTAAAGCTAATAAGATTATGGCAAGGCCTTGCTTTATTATTGTTTTGTCAGTATTTTCTGTGTGGTAACCATTTTTCCATATCAATAGCATAGAAGTACATTTTTTATCATGTAATGTATGGATCACAATAGGAAAGCGAAAATTTAGGTGATACACTTAAAAGGCTAGTTATAAAGCGATATGATTATGGATATTGTAAAGCACTGCATAATATGTTGGCGCTATATAAATACCAGTTAAAATTATTATTATTATTATTATTATTATTAATAATAAAATGAATAATATATATTTTGTAGTTGAATAGTTATAGTATAGTTGAAGTTTTTTAGTATCAGGAGAGGGCCAAGCTGGGGTGTAGAGGAGTATTTTCCCCCTTTCCCAATACTAATTATAATATTGGGCTGGTGGTCCTGAGTGGACATGCTTTACCAGTCAGACAAAATATAGCTTGCCATACATCAAGCATTATGGGTGGTATAAAACCTACTCACCATTTGGACCTGTAATCAAAACATCTATAACGTTGGCTAATTCCAAGCGTGACCTGCTTTGTGACCCAAGGGGTATCAAGTGACGGAATGCAGAGATCTGCAAGGGAAGCTGAAAAATGTAAAAAAGCTGTAATAGTTTAGCATAGATCATATGCTTTAGTAAGCATACTGCAATGTTCCTAGTACTTAGTAACAGGTGTCCAATAAAACTGTTCTGTGCAAACTTTCAGTGCTCACACATAGGTATTTAGGTAAACTATACATTTTATAAAGATTTGTACTTTACTAGTTTTCTTGGTATAGCATTTTCCATTAATCTTGTATCGGTTTTCACTGCCCTTATTCATGTGACCACCATACTGCATATGTTATCATCTGTCTCTTCCTAGCAAATTCCATCCTATGTGGATAAGTGAGTGAAATGTCAAGTATAATCATTATTCTCATTTTCCAGTGTTCCTATCACTTTTCCTGTTGTCTAAATGTGTTGATGCCAGACTCATGGGCTAACTGTCATGCTGTGAAGTAGCTAGAAAGAAGTTCCTGCAACAGTTACTTAATTGGTGTGAAACAGAGACGGGCTATTTCCACCTGCTAGCGACCAGTTTTCCCAATATCCTATTTGCAGGCTGGTTTATTTTGCCTTGTTTCCCTATTCAATTTCTGTAAAGTACATGAGCACAAGTCATTAGGTTCAGAGAACCTAATTTCTCTGCACATTTGCATTTTTTGATATGAATGGCAGCTAAAATATTGTTTGCCTGACTCAGGTGAAATTAGGGGATATAAATATACTTCAATGGAACTGTGCTGTATTATAATGGAAGTGATAGCTTGTGTACCTGGCACTGCCAAGCAGCACATCATGAACCAAATATCTGTAAGACACAGGAGTAACTGTTTAATTCAGATATGCAAAAGATTCATTAGCCATCTTTGTGTGATGCAAATGCTGCTGACTGGAAATATATTATTAGAAGCTACATTTACATAGCAGAAAGAGACTGACCTAGCAACTCAGTCATAATAGATATAAAAGTCATATTAAAATTGTTTTTAAAAAAAAGATTCCTAAAAGCTGTACTCCAGGCAAATTTGAAACATGCCAGTCAGTGTTTATTAAATAAAAAATATTTATTTTTTATTTAAAGTCGACCTTTAACATCCTTTACCTTTTTTTTTCCTTTAAAGTCTCCAACAAATTCCATGTTGTTTTTTTATCATACAATATATTATGAAGTTGAAAAAAAACAGATAAACACAAAGTGAGATAACCAGCTGACAAACACTTAAGCTACGTACACACGTCCAACGGTTCTTGCCCTGAGCCGATATCGGGCGAGAATCTGGCGTGTGTACAGTGCCAGTCTTCCCCTCTGCATGTATGTACAGCACTCCTTCATGCATCGTGCAGAGCTAGTCGATGGAAAGGATCGTGAAAGACTCAAGACCCATTTCTGGAAAAGGGATGGACCCCCTCCCACTTAGGGGAACAGCTGTCTTTTACCTAGGTTGCCTTATGCTCCCATCCAAGTCATGCTGGACTAATGTCACACTTTCACACCCATTATCAATTATACTGCCCATGGGAGAAAAACTGTCCATACATTTTGCAGCTGAATAAAAGTTTTACACACACACAACTCTGGATACAAAAATATTAGGCATTTCAGCTTAAATGTTGCAAACAGTTTGAACCTAGTTAACTATTTTCAGCATGATAAAGGGGGTACTCCTTCCAAGACAGAAGACAGTTCACAAAAAGTAAGAATATTGTCCGCTCTACCTAAAGTAATGATAATCCGCCACCACAAATGGAGAAGAGAACACCTTCCGTATGTTCCTCCTAAGGAGACTCATTTCACAAATAGGAGGCAACCAAGTGAATTCAGTTGGTGAGGGTATTTGTATCTGGTAAGTGCAGGCAGATTGTCGTATTCCCCAGGTTTTAATGGCATTATAGCTGGAGTTTGTGGATAATGCGAGGATCAGGAATGTCTCTTTCAATGGAGAGGACAATTGCTAGCTGTCCATTTTTGTACTACACTCTAAAGCACCCAGAACACCTTACAGATTAATCTACATCCTCACGTTAACATATGGCTTCAGTTTATAGTGAGAACAAGTAACACAGGCTTTAATACTGCTCTACTTTGTAACAAGCAGGGGGTAGAGAAAGTCTCACTTTCCCATTGGGAAATAAAGTTTTCAAGTTAGCTGACACCCCAGGCTTTTCTGTGAATCATCATACTTCAGTCTTAAAATACATAAATTATTCACCTTAGTTAGCTATGCAAACCAAAAAGCTTGGGAAGAAGCAATGTGTGAAGGTTCAGTTTTACGATTTATCTAAATAAGATAATTAGGTTTTTCTAATTATTTTTTTGTAAATGTTGCGGCTGCCGGATAAATACCCACAACAAAATACATTTGGATGCTTTTCGTGTTGCCTCAGCCTCAGAGTTTTCATGTAAGAGCTTCAGTCTGCAGCTCCAGATGATTTCTTTATCTTTTGTTGAAGGATAACCTCAGATTTGGAAATGTTCCCCATGCAATTTACCAATTGCTTCTCTATATATATCGCTGCAAATCCTATTGATGATAGCAATAACCAAAGAGATGATTCATCTGGCATAGACAGCTTCAGAAGTGTTTAAGCTTCCCAGGTTCAATATTGATTTTCATTTACTGCCAAAATGTCTGATATGTTACATTTTTACTGTATATGCTCAGTAAATATAAACGCATCAGGAAATATCTTTATCTGGAGGAAAAGCTCAAATATGGCAAACACAAATTTAATGAACATGTATACCCTAAACAAATTGCACATATTCTGTTTTATATCTCAGCACTAAGACATTTAGGGATTATTGAAAACTGATCCTATTAATGTTAGATCTCAGGAAAACAATAGTCTTATGGACTGGGTAGTGTTCAAAAATACAATAGGAAAGTTGCATATGTACTCCAATAGGTAGCTTAACTTGAGTGATATAAAAAAAAAATGTCACTGAAAACAGCTTTGCATTTATTATTGTGTCCTTAAACAATTTTTTGATGCAAACTAATACATTTAACTTGGTCAGACTAAGAGAAGCAGACTAAGAAGCAGCCCAGGCAGCCAGTTAGGTGTCCAGCAGTGCTGATAGAAGATGAAGGCAGAGTGACACAAGAGAGCATCAATCTTCTGCTGCATCTTTCACTGTCCAACAACAGACTAATGTAGTGGTAAGACCTGTATGAGTAGCTTAAAGTGGAAGTAAACCCGAAACAATAAAAACACACTTACCTTCAATCTTGCAGATCAGTCTGTCTGTCGGAAAGTTTCTTCCACTGGATCCCATTTCGTCCCGGTATGTATACTTGGGCCAGCGCAGACAGAGCACCAGAAGCCGCCATCTTCTTCTCTCTTCTTCATGGTTCTTCTGCCTACGTTACCCATTGTTATCTACATTATCTCGCACTGTGCAGGCGCAGGATAGGATGACAGACTGGTAAAAAAAAATGCAGATCTCACTGTGCATTCATGAGACCGGCAATTTTTTCCCTATTTATGAAAGAGCTCCTTTTAGCCAAAAGCGCAGAGCCTCCCAGGATACCTACGTCACACATCCCGGGAGGCTCTGTGCTTCCATTCAATCTTGATCGCATAGATGATCAAGAACTAATAGGGTGGTGCTGCACTTTTTTTTTTATTAAAGGCTTTTGCACTTTAAACAAAAAACTAACAAAAATTTTGCTTTAAATAAAAGGGTTGTCTACCCTTTTTTGTAAAGTGAAAATTCTGAGTTTAGGCACGCTTTAACTGGAGCAGAAAAAAGTCTCTTGCCCTGGCTGAGGTGTGTAAATCTTGGAACTGCAAATTATTTCACATTGAGCTTTGAGGGATGAATGCCTAATTAATCACATATTTAAATTACATTCATATTACCTTCACAAACCTAAACCCCCTAACAGTACAAATAAAGTGCAATGCGTTTTATCTGACCTGATAAACAGAATATATTAATTTATATATATTTACTATATACAATGATGGTAGTAATGATCCAGTGATAGGATTGTATAACCTCCCAGCAACCCAGCTTGTTACTCCTATTAACATCCCTAGTAATAAATTTTTTTAATATAAAAAACAAATACATATTACACTCATACTATTATATATACTGTAAAATAAATGTTCTTGAAAACAATGTACTGCTTTTACGCATATAAATCCAATGTATTGCATTCAATACAGTTATTTTGCATTGAATGCAATACAAATGGTTTTTGAATTTCCAGCCCCGCCCCGGCAACGTACACACACACCAACGTCACTGGGAACTCCCCGGTGACTCATTGGGTGCAGGACCGGCCGGAGGAAGAAGAAAGAAGACGGAGATCGTGGCGATGGACGACGTGGGACGCCGGCGGATTAGGTAAGGCTGTATTTACTATTACTTCCATAGGTTTACCTACCCCCAGTCGGGGTTACCGCTTTCATCAACTTTATACTACCCCGAGTCACACTCGGGATTACCGCTAGGGAGGTTAATCTCCCATCCCCCCAGGTAATAATAAATACCAAAAAGGTGCAACTAATCTGATTATTTCTTCATGTTTTCATTGCTTTATTGAAGAATAAAATTTACAATATTCCTGGAAATTATGAGCCCTAATAGGGTTAAAATCCAGAGGCACATTTTTTATTCTAATAAAATATATCTCGAGATCAAACTTGGGAAAATGAAATACTTATGTGGCAGACAGTAAAATTGTCTATCTCGAGTGTAAAGAAAGAAATTGAGGTTAAATCTTATTGTCCTAGGAGTAGGGATGAGCGAGATTTGTAAATTCGATCTTGCGGCAAATCGGGCCTTTCTCGCTTACCGAACATGTAAGCGAGAACGGCCTTGTGATTTGCCATGAGGTTGTGTTCTCGCCGAACAAACAAGGGAAAAAGCAGGGGGCGGTAACAGGGGAAGGAGGGAGGGGTTAGTGACTCCATCTTGTGTTCTGTGTAGAGGATAGAAGCTGGGAGAGATGTGTAGTGTGACAGGGACAGTGCAGGAGCCTCTTAGTTAACTGTTAGCTGCATAGTTCTGTGTTTTATAGGGCATATATCCTGTACTACTGTTTAGTATAGGATATTGTGTATGTAGAATAGGTTAGGCAGACATCTTCACTTTTACCTGAGCTACTAGCTAGTCAGTTTTCAGCAGTCAGCACATTTATTGCAAGTTATATTGTGTGTATTACACTCTTAGGTGCTGTTCACTGACTGCACATGCACTGAAGGTACAATTGTGGTTGCTGCCACTTGTAGTGCTACGCATAGCAAGTCAGTTTTGTTAAATTGTCAGCAGTAAAGCTACGTACACACGTCAGATTTTTATCTCCCGATAATCGGCATCGGGCGAAAATCTGCCGTGTGTACAGTCGGTGTCGTCCATCATCCGGACGACCGACCTGCCGGATCCACGGACGATGGACGACAGCCGATCGTAATGAAAGGGAAGGGGAGAGGGCGCAGCAGGGTGCCGCTCCGTCGCTCTCCCCCTCCCCTCTCCATAGAGCATGAACGGTGCTGTATGTACAGCACCGTTCATGCATCGTGCACTCCCTTGTCGTTGGAAAGGATCGTGAAAGATCCTTTCCAACGACAAAAATTGGAAGTGTGTACGCAGCTTAAGCACATTTAGTGTAATCTATTGTATATTAGTGAAGACACTGTTAGTCATCTTTTTTTCACACTGTACATTTACTAAAGCTAAATTAAATCAATTGCAGTTCCTGTTTACCAAAGAAGACAATTTGGTACAAATAAAGTTCTGTGCTACTATAAAATAAATACAGATATTTTAGTGTTTGATACCTATTCCTACTTACAAAAGAAGACTCTTTGGTACAGTGAAATTTCTGGCCTACTGTAAAATAAATACAGAAATTTCAGTGTTTGATAGCTGTTCCTCTTTACCAACGAAGACCGTTTGGTACAGTGAAATTTCTGGCCTACTGTACAATAAATACAGATTTTTCAGTGTTTGATACTGTTCCTATTTACCAAAATAATGGTTTGGTACAGGTGCATTTTTCCTGAATAAGTAAAGGATGAGAGGTAGACCCAGGGTAAGGCGTGGCGTTGGGTGACCTGTTGCATCTGGCAGGGGGCATTTACTCCTCGTAAGTCTGCCACTGTAGGACAGCAGCAAACTGTTGGAGGCAGCAGCACAAGTTGTCAAACAGGTCTGAGATGTGTGCGGAGCACCAGTATGCTGGTAGATGTATTAAGAGAGTGGAATACAATCATTCAGCCACGTCATGTGGAGAGGATTATGGACTGGGTCTCAGGGGCCTCAAGTGCAGCAGGCTCTTTTTCTGCAGCAGCAGCAGGCTCTTTTTCTGCAGCAGCAGCAGGAACCAGCACAGCCGTGACAGGAGCAAACACAGGAGTTAGGGTGGCTAATACGCCTGTACCTCCCGATGACTCTCCCATGTTGTTTGACTAACAGCCTGGGGATCTGTCAGTACGAAGTTCAGAGCAGGAGGCAGATATTGAGACCCTTGGAGAGCGGGGTCAGGACTTGCTGGGCGAGGGTTCTGGATCAGTGCCTGCATTTGCAGAGGTTGGCTTAGATGAAAATGAGAATTATGATGATCATGATGTCACCTGGGAACCACTGGTGCGTGGAAGGGCTAGCAGCAGTTCCAAAACAGGCGTAGAGGAAAGGCAGCAGCAACAGACTGGAGATGGAAGGGGCTGCAAATCTACCTGTGAGTCCCAAAGAAGAGACAGACGAGTGGGCACAAGCAGGGGAACAGTCAGAGACGATGTGACTGTAGGGGGAAGGGGGGGGGGGGCTGGAGCTGGAGCAGACAAAGGGGCACCCAGCAGAAGCAGAGGCAGGCAAAGAAAAAGAGCAGCAGAGTGGTTGCACACACCTCCCCAGTGTAGTCCTTTTTCATGCTGAAAGACGATGACGAGTGCATAGCAATCCGCATCCCGTGCCACAGGCAGATTCGCATAGGACAGGCCGGATCACATTTGGGTACAACATTCCTGCTTTCCCACATGCGCAAGAACCACAAACCAAAGTAGGAGCAGTACTTGCGTTCTCTTGAAGAAGGTGCAACCACGTCATTGTCTCTTCTTCCACCTCCATTGACTCCTTCCCCACCTCCAACTGTCATTGCCACTGAGTCTCAGGAGGTTGGTGCCAGCCAGACTTCTAGTGGTGAGGAAGTATCAGCTTCTGCCCCCAGGTTTCGTGGCGTCAGACGATGTTTTTCGCCACAAGATGGGTACTCCAGTGACCCCTTCTGCTCACCTAGCTCCCAGTCCCTTCAGTCCACTTTACTGGAGTTCTGCACAAGGCATCAGGCTATAGGCCCAACCAACAAAAGAGTCATTGAACTCAATTCACGTCTAGCCAAATTATTGGCCTTGCAGCTGCTGCTGTACAGCTTCGTGGACTCGGCTCCCTTCTGTGAACTGATGGCCTGTGCAGAGCAGCGGTGGAATATACAAAGCAGGCAATACTTCTCCTGCACAGCTGTACCCAGTTTACATGGACATGTAATAGATAACATCTCCCGGGCACTGGCATTCTCGGTGTCTAGCGAAATCCACGTCACGGCTACCGCCAACCCCTCTCTTTTCGACACTCCTCATGAAAGGCCAGCAGTGGAGGACACTGTGGTTAAGCGGGCGCACCACTACGGCAACCCTCAAGCACACGCGTTGCCAGGCAGTACTGACACTGGTGTTCTTGGGGGGGAAAAGTCACACCACCAGAGAACTCTTGTTCGCTTTGCACAGAGAGATTGAGGCTTGGCTGACACCCCTTCCTGGCTCACTACAAGCAACGTAGTGTGCGACAACGGGGCCAACGTGGCCGTGCTGCACATGGGCTGCATAACACATGTGCCCTGCTTTGCCCACGTCCTGAACCTGGTGGTGCAAAAGTTCCTCTGCACGCACCCACGACTGGAGGACTTCTTGTGACAGGCTTGCTCAAACTGCACTGCACTGTGACACTAACTAGATGGAACTCCACCCTGCACATGCTCCAGTGTCTGTATGAGCAAAAGCTAGCTATCTGCCATTACTTCAGTCAGCTTGGTGCATGGAGGCAGCGGGGCCCTTGGTACAGCCACACAACTGAGCTATTTTACCAGTGGCTGCAGGTGGAGGCGCTGTGCAAGATACTGGCCCCGTTTGAGCAGGCCACAAACGTTGTGAGTCAGGAGCGATCAGGCTGGAACGATGTCATTCCCATCACCTTTCTGCTTGATAATACCCTGTGTGGCCTGATGGAAAGTGGCGATGGGAGAGGAGGGGAAGAAATAGGGAGGAGAACTAGGGTGACATTACACTCCATAGGGCACAGCCAGCATGGAGGAGCAAGAAGGGACACTGGCCAGCATCAGGAGTTCCAAGAGGAGGAGGAGGAAGATGATTAAGATGATGAGGGAGACCATGTTGGGGCTGCTGGACAGGACCCGTCCAACCCGCATTTGTGCTGTCACGCACCAGGCATTGTGCGGGCGATGGAACAACAGGAACTGCTGCAGCTTGAAGAGGAGGTGGGTGAGGAGGAGAAAAATGTTTTGGCGCCTACTGAGGGACAAGAGGAGGATGAGCCCAGGGAAAACCTCTTTCATATGTGTGTCCACATGTTGTGATGCCTACGGAGGGACCCCCGCATTTGAAGCATCAAAAACTAGGATGATTACTGGCTGGCCACTCTTCTGGATCACCGCTACAAAGACAAAATGTCACAGTTTCTACCCAACCCGGCGCAAGAGAAAGAAAAGCTGACCCGCCTGAGCCGACTACTATGCGACCGGCTGTATGATGAGTTCCGCGCACAACATTCCACACAGGGAGATCAGGAGGACACTGTCTCCATCGTATCCTCCTATAGCGGTCGTAGTGGCAGCAGGCCACACACATCTAAAAGTCAAGGCCAAGGCAGGGAGGATTTTCTGGAGGCCTGGCAAAACCTGATGCGGCAACCTCAGTGCTGCTGGCGACGAGGTCACAACTGTCGCCGTAAAATGTAAATTGCTCACCTTTTTGAAAATGAACGAAAGGTGGGTTACTAACAACTATCATACCCGACTGCAGATGTCACTGATTGACTGACACAAGGACTTACTGGCCAACCAAGATGCCTCTATGAACCCATACTGCTCCTGTGCCTAGTCTGTGGCTGCCTATAACCAAACACCCTATCAGCTGAGCCTGCCTCGGTTGAATTTTTAGTTATCTAGTTATCGCAATGTACAGGGGTGGCATTCATCGCTAATGTCATGCCTGCCAGTGTGCAAGCTAGCAATATATTTTACATTTCTGGCGCTTCCGGGAGGCCAACAAACTGCAGATTAAAACCCCCAGTACTGCCACACTGATAGGTACCTCTGCCTTTGCCTAATTTTTTAGCTAAATATTGTAAGATTGAGGGTTGGCATTCATGTCATCCACTTCATGATCCAAACTAGCAATATCGTCTACCTTCCTACTGTTTTTGGCACCATAGACCACAGCAACAGTGCTGGCACACAAAACATCTTGGTCTAGCCCTTCTACGTTTAATCACAAATTTCAGATATTTGTATTACACACTTCTGGGTGGCATTGATGATACACTACACCCAGGTCTAGATGCCAGTTACCAATGCAGTCCCCGCTCCTTCCCAGGGCCCACGGCCTCCTCCTCCTGCTGTTGCTGCTGCCACCTGTCAGTACCCCATTAACTAAAATTGTATTACACACTTCTGTGTGGCATTAGTGGTGCACTACACCCAGTTTTAGATTCCAGTTAGCAATGCGGTCCATGCTCCATCTCAGGGCCCAGCGCCTCCTCCTGCTGCTGCCGCCTGTCAGTACTCCATTCACTAAAATTGTATTACACTCTTCTGTGTGGCATTGACGATGCACTACACCCAGCTCTAGATGCCAGTTACCAATACAATCCCCGCTCCTTCTCAGGGCCCACCGCCTCCTCCTCCTGCTGTTGCTGCCGCCTGTCAGTACTCAGTTCACTAAAACTGTATTACACTCTTCGGGGTGGCATTGATGATGCACTACACTGAGCTCTAGATGCCAGTTACCAATGCGGTCCACGCTCTGTCCCAGGCCCCACCACCTCCTCCTGCTGCTACCACCTGTCAGTACTCCATTCACTAAAATTGTATTACACACTTCTGGGTAGCATTGACGATGCACAACACCTACCTCTACATGACACTTACCAATGTGGTTTCCCTGGTGATAGCTGACCAGAGGCCACACACTGGTACTGCTCTCGTTGACCCACACTCCGTCTCTGGTCTTCCATCCTTTTGCCTAATGTCACCGCGCTACTTCTCCACAACTTTATGGGTGGTATTCCTAACACATGTCATCAAGGTCATGATGCCAGCTAGAAATGGTGTCTCCTGCTGTTTTGACAGCAGAGACTGTTGCTACTTGGATGAGTTCACCCTTTCTCAATATCCTAATGTTTATGCTGCCTTCTGTATGCTGTCCATCACGCAAAATATACCTAGCAAATTTGGTGGTTCTAACATGTATAGGGGCTTTGCTATTAATGTTTAAAGTTGGCCCATTGACTTTATTGGAATTCGCGAAATAGGTTCGCCTAAAATTCGCGGACCCATCAGAAGTTCTAGAGAATTTTCGCCAGATTATTAAAGGCCTTCTCGCTCATCCCTACTTAGAAGTTTCTGTATGTTTAAAACTGAAAGAGTTTAGTTGATTTCTTTATAGTTTATTCACGATAAATGTTACATCACATGTTCAGCCTATGGGCCTGAATACACTTTCCTCAGTGAAGTTGGGTGATCCAGCAAACCTGGAATGGATCTGGTCCAGGATTCAAAACATTTATCAAATATCAAATGACATTGAAGAAATCTATTCCAGGTTTGCTAGATCACCTGGATTCACTGATTTAAGTGTATCCTCTCCAGCCTTGGAGAGCCTAAATAAATCATGCCCTATGAGTAACAAACATATGTGGAATCTCTTGATCTCCGTTTAGAATTTCCTAATCAATAAATATGATCATTATATGGGGTCCTAGCCCAGTAGGGCCCAGTATGATCTAAATCATAGAAGTAGCCAGTACAGAGTGATTTCCGCTGGTGAGCTTGTAAAATGCTACTCAAACATAATCACAGAGTGGCTGAGCTACAAATTGCTGTAAATGAGTGAATTGGTGATACAAAATAACTATGATTTCCTTAGTAAGAAATCGCTTTTGAAAAAATCTTGTTTTGAATAAACAGGCATTTCTACCAGCTTTTGCAAATATACATTATTAAAACACTGTTCATGTTAAAAATCTTTTTTTATTTATAAATGAAATGTTTGATCTCAGGTACAAACATTGCAGATGTTCTGTAATAAGGATTACAGTTTGTAAGTAGAACACATCACATTGAAATACAGTATTGCGCAGACCAAATATAATTAAGATCCATCCTTTTGAGTCTCATTACACAGAAATGACTTGATGAAAAAGAAGAAAAGGATGTGTTAATAATACCAGTCTCAAAAAGGACTGAAAGGTATTTTGCAGAGAAAATGATGACTATATTGTAAAATAATCTGCAAAAGGGACAATAAAAAATTTAGAAATAAAAATTTAAGATTATTCTCTATGATTATTTAAGGTTTTGTAAAAGATAAGTGTACGTTTAGAAGTTATGGAAACATTTCAACCTGATGATATCTCAGCTGAATGTGTGGATCACTGTCCATTTGACTCCTTTGATACCACTTAATTTAACCATCTTAGTGTGTTGATTTTAGTTTCTGCCCCATATCAGAATTAACCATTTTGTGCTTTCTCTTCTCCTGCCCCAGTGGATTGGGTAAACAGTATCAAGTAACAGACTTGTTACTAGCAACATTGACAATCTCAGATTTTAGATTCTTAGGGACACTGGAAGGTGCGTAACTAATCATTCAGAGTTTAGGCAGCACACTGTGGAAGTAAGTGAAAGTAAAGTAGTATGGTAAAATTGATGCCTAATAATTTCCATATCCTAAAAAGTAAAGAAGATTGTTTGCAGGTAGGTCATGGAATTGTACCTTTTTGAAAACATTTGCTATTTGTGTTTTTAATAATTACTTAATATTCTTTTTGGTAGATAAAAGTGTAGAATTTACAAAGCCTCCAGTCTTTGCTGCAAGCCCAGATGGATCGATATACCAAAAACATAGAAAAAAAAGTACCTGACCAGAGAGAGGCATTCTCTATTTAATTATGGAGCACCCTTAATAATGGAGCACCCTTAAAACGGAAGAAATATTAGCAAATGAGGTCCATATCCTTATCCAGTCTATGATATACAGAATATCCTAATGTACTACAGCAGTAAATGACAAGCACGTTACTTATCACAATTGGTGAACATTAATATGGGAAATGCATCAGTAAAGCAGAAACAATAATAACTCCAAAGATTGTTTAATGAAACTGAGAATGGGCAGGGGTTTGTGTTTTCCCAATTGTGGAACACAACAATCTTACAAGCTTACATCAAAGTCCCAAACTAAACAAGTTTGATTTACTTGTTGACCAGTGCATTCATCATTCCCATACTGCAGTTAGATTGTATATCCATTGCTTCAAAATCTGAAAGCAACCTGTCCTAAAGAAGCAGCTTCTGACCCAACACTAATATCTCTTCTTTTAAAGAAAAATCTTTTTTTAGCTATAAGAAAATGGCAACCCCCCACCTATCCCACATAATACCCTCCTAAGCAGCTCCATTTTTTTGTACTCTTTCCTACCTAACATACCTGGCGTAAACTTCATTATTTGAGTGATCTCAGTTTTCTGAACAAACAGCAAGGTATGTATCATCAAGGAACCCATTCAATGCAAATTAAATCAGCCACCCCTTTCAACTATTTCATTCAGCTTCTTAGAGCTGTGAGCTTCCACTCGTTTTGTATTAATCTCACATGGCTAACATTCATACAATTGTTAGAAACAGACATAGCTCTAATTATTATCACAAAAATTGTATAGAAGGTGTGTGATACAATAAACAAGGTTTATTCTCTTTGTATTTAAAACCATTCAATAAATGTAATTTAAAGGAACATTATATTCCCATTATTTGCACTGTATTGTAGGTTGTGAAGTCAAATCACCCTGGGTCATGAAATGACTCCACAGAATTATACTCACAGCTAACACAAAGATTCATAAGGCAGGTAAGGAAAGGAAGAGAAAATAAATCTTGATGTATTTATTGCATAACTAGCAAACCCTAGATACTTTGTCAGTAAAAATGCTAACTATGTTTTTATTATTACCAGCAAGAGAAATGAACGTTCTTTTCTGCAAGAAACAGTAAGGTCTTCAAAGTTTTGTTAGCACAAATAACAATGAGTTTTATTGTTTTTGACAGAAGAGGAAATGGGTACCGGGATTAATAAAGTTGGCAATACTTTATTGCTGCTAAGAACAGCTCTGTATTAATATTATTTGCCAGCAGCAGAAGAAATATAGATGTGTAAACATTTTTATGGAATATAAAATTCCTCATCTTCAACAGTTGTATAACCTATAGCTTCTAAGCAGGGATTTTTTTGGGGTCGTAAAAGACCTTGGGGCACATGGTTTGAAATGTTGGGAGTTGTTTGACTGCTCGGTATTGGTCTACATTAGTCTGCAAATGCTTAGCAGTTGCACATCCAGCTCATTAATTAAACAATGAAGGATGGGCGATGGTATAAACTGTAAGAGAATGGCATGTTTCCAATGCTTCTCTGCTAGAATCCTATAAAGTTTATGAATTTTGGGAATATGTGTTTGTGCCATCACCTGTCTTTCTTGAAATGTTATGAGGGTTGTAGGTTTGTAAATCTGAGACTGCTTCGTACACTCAATATGAGCTTGTCTCCCCAAACTTGAACAAAACCCAACAAATAAAAGTTGCAAGCAGTCAGGTTCTATTTTTGCAAAAAGTATATGCAATATCCTCCCCTCTGCAATAAAACAAATTTTTTACCTGTCCACAATCTGTTCTGCATGCCCAGCTCATTATATGATCCCGGCAGATCTAATAAACTCCTGTGTGCATGCATGAGAGTTATGGTATTTCGGACTGGTCAATCAAGATATTCAAAGATCCTGATTCTAAAGTCAAGTTGCCAGTGTAGGAGGAAGAAAAAGTGAGATGATTTTTTACTTTAAAAAGTTTCAAACGCCTAAAAAAAGCCTGCATCTAATCAGCCACCATTCTACCATTCTATTTACCTTACCTATAGTATACAATATTTGTGCAAGCTCCATTGGGTACTCTTACTTCTAAATCATAAGAAAGAGGACTTCGGATTTTTCTTTACTTTCCACAACTGTTTGGAGCTTTGTTAGAGCATAGAGAAGGTGAGAATGTACAACTGGTGAGGCACAGGTTAATTATAAAAATCTTTTACATACATCTTTACATATTCTCAACCAGCATCTTAAACATTATCTCATTTATTTCTGTATCTTTAAGTATTGTCAAGAAACCAGTGTTTAATGTAAACAAACAGCAGGTGTTTCTCATCAGGTGTTACAACTTATTGTAACTGTTGGTAGACAATGATCATTATATACTGACTGTGGCATGTGGCACGGATGGCTTTTTTTGTTAAAGGATCACAGATAGATATTATTTTCAATGTTTTATTTTATGATTGTAAATTTATTTGCATTGCTCACAGCTAAAAGTGTTAATCTTTACTCAGAACGACTGAAGAACTGTTCATGTCCTCATTGCTGGGACTTAGCTTTACATCTCCAGTTCATGCTGGTGAGCTGCCTACCTCTAGTCCAGTCACTACAGCCTCCCACTCACATTCTTCTTCAGGTAAGCCCTAGGATTATTGTCATACATTGAGACCTCACTCAGCTGGACTATACTAAAACCATTTATCATCCAGAATCCATTCTGCTTAAGTATCTGCCATGTATACATTTTAAATCAACTGCTTTTTTGTTTTTCTATATCATTCCATCTATTTTGTGGAAAGAAACGGATTAAAAAACAGAGGATAGGACCAAACTGTTGGTGTGTGTATGTATATATATATATATATATATATATATATATATATATATATACTGTAAGGGGTTTCGCTCAGGATCGCCTTCTGGGGTCAAAGGACACTTGTCTGCTTCATCCAACTCATATCACACCGAGGTATAAGTGTTAAGCTGGCTTGCAGCCAGGTTTATTAACCACCTGGGCGTTACACTGATGTCTAGATTTCTGTTCCAAAAGCGTTACACTGTTTTTCATGAAATTTTGTTTTTTTAAATTGTAGACCTGTAACTTACAGAAATATGTCCGAACAAGGGTTATATGATATCCTGAATATAATAAAGTTTTAAACACACAATCATGTAAAAAAAAAAATTACTTTTAATAAAATTAAATAAAAGACACAAAAAATCAGCTTAAACAAGAATACATAAATAAATGAAAAATACTGAAAATGCGATAATTCGGTATACTGTATAGTAATATATTTTTCTAAAACACCTCCCTAGTGTCCGTCACATACCTATAGACAAAACCACATAAATTTATTTTGAATTATTTTGTATTGGATTGGATACAGGAGTTTGTATTCAATCCAATACAAAATGAGAGTTTGAATTTACCAATTACATACTTTGTATTTATTTTGAATTATTTTGTATTGGATTGGATACAGGAGTTTGTATTCAATCCAATACAAAATGTGTTTGAATGAGTTTGAATTTCCCGCACACGCGCCGACGTCATCGTACGCGCCGGCCGACGTACACGCACGGAGGGAGAAGAAGCCGGCCGGAGAGGACACCCGACGCTGGAGGACGACGCTGAAACACGACGATGGATGATCGCAGCGGGACTAGGTAAGTGATCGATAAACCCGAACTTTTCTCACTGTATATTCATATATCAGTTTATCGATAATTGTAACTATGTTAAGCCCGTACCAAGGTTGGGCTTAACGGTTAGGTGGTTAAAGGTTGCAAATAAAATAACAAAACAGCAAAAAGAAAACCTTGCCTGTCCGGCACTTACTATACATTAGACTTTCCTGTCTATCAGCTGGAGGGCTTCTCCCTGTCAGCTCAAAACAACACTTGCAGCAACCTTCTACTCAGGTCTGAGTTCATTCACACCAACTGACTTGAGCTCAATCACCCAGACCGACTTTCTGAGTCTCTCAGCAGAGCTCCTCACAGACCAACTGTCTGTGTCTCCAAACAGAGCTCTCTCTCTCACAGTCCACCTGGCTGTGTCTCTCTAAGCCAGGCTGAGCCCGCACAGACCCCTTTCTGTTTCTCTCCAAATTAGGCTCTCTCACTGAACTCCTGGCTATGGGTTATAACCCCACCCTCAGTGCTGCTTTAATAATTACCTTGCAGGTGAGTTTTCCACCTGCTACTTCACATAGGAGAGGAATCTTGGGCAAATATATCTCCCTTCCACCTCCAATCTTGCATTGGTGTCACAATACATTTAAAGCTCTACAGCTGCCAACCAGTACATGCCAAACACCACTCCCAGCTTTACCCTGCACATCAATCTAAGTGCCAGTGGGCACAGTGTCATCGCTTGGGTGAGTTAACTAAGCCAATAATCCCTTACATATACAAAGCATGTATTTTAACAGAAATACGAACTGTTCCCAGAAACCACTTTGGGTAATTTTGACTTTTAAAACTATCTGTAATACTTGTTGCAATAATTAGACAGGAATGTAACAGTTTTCTTCTTCTAAGAGGCAGATTTGTGTTTTTCCCATTAGAGCATTCAGAGATTCAGCTAAGTGATTTAAAATTTGTTATTGTTTAAATAAGAAAAGAAATGCAGGCACAAATGTGAAATAATATCAAACATCCATTAAGGATATAAATGGAAATAAATACTAAAGCAAGAGTTTGCGTGGTCTTTGGCTTGGTAGAAAATTTAATTTTAGATCTGGAGTGGAGGTGAAGTTTTTTTTTTTCCAGTAGTCCAGCCCATTTTACCTGAAGTCCAGTTCTGGGTTCCTCTACCAATTAAAATATCTCAAGGGAATGCTTGTCTGTGTCCTTGGACAATATTTTCTGGTCTAATACAGTAGCTGGCATGCAATTAGGAATTTTTAGACTCTAAGCTTGGTATGTTTAGAGTGTATTAATCATTTAGGATGTGTAATAAGTTTTCTTAGCTTTCTAGATGTTGCAGTATATGTATATTTTGTGTCTACATACTGTTGATTTTTCTGCCTATTTTTTAGGAAAGTAGCTTCATTACCAAGGAGTTTATGGAATATGTATAAAAGTTTGCCTTTGGGATTCACAGATATGGATTGCAGATGACAGCACACTAAGTAATGTTTTAACAAGGTTTTGCCAGAATTTTTGGATCAATTTATCACCAACAAGGGTGAGTTTCCTAGCAGTTGTCAAAATTAATTAGTTTAGACACTTCTGCATTTCTTTTTAAATGACTGTCAATCAATAAAGCAATAGGATTTTATTCTGAACTACCTATTAGCTGACTTTTTGGTATAAAGCATTGTTCATTGTTTCTGCCTCATTAAGAGGGTATTTCAGGCTTACAGTTGACTGTAGTGTTGTACTGTAGGCAGCAACATGCTACTTCTGGCTCTGTAAAGCACTGCACCACCGCAGCAAATGCAAGAGCAGCGGATTCAAACACGTTGACCTGCGGTTTGGTTTGTCCTGTTGGGTGCATAACAGAAGTTTACTTTGCGCCAGTTAACTGCTAACCTTGAAATTTTCCACTGCTAGTGTGAAAGGGGACTAAGGCAATAGTTGGGCTCATTTTGGGAGTAAATCTGATAATTTCATAGATTTCTTTTAGCCAGCATGCACATGAATTCACTGTCCAGTTTGTTGCAGGTTATCTTGTTTCTATAGCCTGTTAAAGCCATATTGTCATTGACAAAGGGACGTACTGGGTTTCCCAATGCTGATTGGAGGTTGTTCAATGAAGTCCTTCTATATGGTATCTGCATACTGAGAAGTTGAAATGAATTAAGCTACTGCTATGATGGAATCAGTTAAAATCTGTCTGTAAGCTTTAATTGCAACAGTGTGTACTAGTGTTTATTGGCTAGGCTTAATAGGGCATTTCTAAGTACTTGCTAATCCTCATAGCTGCAGATAAGGAATGCTAAGCCAAAAGCTATTGTCACTGATCCTCATGTAAATTCACTGCATTGAGCAACCCTTCAAGTTATAGCAAGCTGTGATTTTAAGTGTTGCTAATACTGGCAGCACCATCACTGTAAATTCTTCAGTTACTTAATTGTGTTTACTTTGTGGGGAAACCTATATTTCAGTAACTGTTCCTTCTAAATCTCATTGTAATGTTCCATTTGTGATTTTGATACACTACCCCAACCTACATAGGTTGTCCCATACTGTTCTTATAGAATTTAAACTAATGCTAATGACCAATTTAACCTTCTGATAGGAAACAAACCAGCATGCTGCAAAATGAAATAATAACTGACAAGGGCTTGAACTGCTTAGTAGCAAGTGGTTAAAGGCAAAGTTTTTTTCTGCCTTACTGGCAAAGACAGTACATTTACTTACTCTACGTTAAAAAATCACATCCAAGCCAATCAACAGCTCTGCATTTTCAATGTGCAAAATACACACTACTTGTTAACAATATGTAATTAGGTTAGATTTAATTTGCTGTAAAAAGATGCACTGCATATAAAAACAGTCAGAAACACCTGACTGAAGCAACTGAAACATCCATGATTTAAAAGAATATTTGTTTATACATAATAAGCATTTACTTAAATCTTTTATACAAAATTAAATCATTTTACAATTCTTCCAGAGTAAGTGGCAGGAATGGTCTTTATGGCGCCTGAAATCAAACATAGAGGGAGAATGCCTGCTTTACAGGTTACTGACTAGGACGGGCAAGTTTGCATGTGGGTTTAGTAAAGGTAATGAGCTTGTGGTGGGTGATGCCAGAGTGGTGGGATTCTCCTGTAGTTAAAGTGCTTAAGGACAACATGTGCAACCATAACATGGAATATATAGGACTGCTGGCTATAAAAAAGTGTTTTAGGCATTTTTAACGAACATGGTGCTCAACTGCATATTCTGTAACAATAATCACTTTCAGTCAAACACTTTACTTTTCTTTAACTCTAAGGCTACATACACACGTGCAATGGTTCTAGTCCAATAATCTGCTCAGAGCCAATATCAGACGAGAATCTTACTGTGCTTGTTGTCCATGGTCCGAATACCGGTCCTGGTGAATCCATGGATGATGGACAATGAATGACTGTAATGCAAGCGAAGGGGAGAAAGCGCAGGGGGTTGCCGCTCCATAGTTCTCCCCCTCACCTTTCCATAGTGCAGAACGGTGCTGTATGTACAGCACTCGTTCATGCATCGTGCAGTCTTTTGTCTCATGTCAGTAACCTGAAATATGAGCTAACTGCACACAATGCATGTATTCCAAAAATGATTTGCATGAACTTTATTTCATAAAGATCCTTTAAAGTATTATAAATCTCTAAAGCCATGGGTTTTTTAGTGCATTGAAGTGTGTTTGTATAAAGAGGTGAAGTTCTCCATCAGGAATGGGATTGAATGTGGTGCCCTGGTGGATTGGTGAACAATTGATTAGAACGTCTTTTCTGCTTTCGTATGGAGGAGATTGGTTTGCCACTCACTTTCACCCCTCCCCATGACTATGGATGGTATCGGTTCAGAACCATAGACAGTGATCAGTGTGGCAAGCTACCCACCTTATATGTTAAAGAAAAATAAACACTTATTGTAAACTAATGTAGTTATAACTTGGATAGTCCAGACCTTTCAAAATGCATTCTGACATTCTGTCTGTATCCCACATATTAGGTCAGCAGCAATGGAAGATAGATAATTTACTTTTAGTTGGAAATCATTTAGATTGGATTTGGGCTGCTGTATGAATGTGAGAATATGAATGTGGCATACTAATTTTCAAGTCAATGGGGTAAGGTTCCACATTGGAATACCCTGTAAGTGGGTGAGCAGATCTAGAGTCACATGGTGGCCTATTACGTACTATATGAACTAATAGTTAACATTCTAAAAATATAGTACAAGGATACAATCACAAAAAATATGTTTCACAGTACCCTGGTGGACACTACAGCACCTGGATCCATCATCCATCCATCATGGGGGAGGAAAAAGACGAAGAATCACCAAAGTATGGCATATTTGGATAATCATTTTGAATGCATTTTCTCTATATGTGGTGCAAATAGAAGTTAAAGGACACTACTTTAAATAGCAGCCCAAATGTCAATTGGCATTTCATGAGAGGTGGATTGCCTAGAGCTGTGTATAGGTTTGTATACAGAAAATATTAAGCCCTTAGTGAAATGCCCCACTCTCCAGACCCTTTCAAAAAGTGTGGGTAATGCAGCGGAGGAACCAAAGGACAATGCAAATTGTCTAATCCAAGGGTGCAAGAGAGGGAAACTCTCTGATAGAAAGGGAAAGTTGCCTTGAGACTTAGCTCTGATGAGGTCACTGGCTACTTTAGTAAGGGCTGTTTCAGTAGAATGGTCAGCTTGAAAGCCAGACTGGGGTAGGTCAAGGAGGGAGTTGGTGTTCAGATAGTCGGTGAGTCTTTTATTGGCAATGCGTTTAAGAAGTTTGAAAACATATGGGAAAAGAGAGATAGAACGGTACCCCTATGTATAAACCTTTATATTTCCCACACCGATTGCCGTAGAAATGTGCAATTTTCGGGATACGCGAGGGACCAAGAGCTGCTACTAAACCAAATTCCAGCCCCCTAAAAATAAAAAGTTGCCAGATACAGGGTCACAAGCCTAAAAACAAATTAAATCAATCTAATACCTATCAGGGATATTTTCACATTAAAGGGGGCTATTTCAAGACAAGGGTCCCCAAACTGAGTTTGCATATTAGTGACCCAAGGGGAACACTTCCTTGGCAATGAGCATTTGAGTACTGTCAATTTACTCTGTGCTGTGGTGTCCCAAATATATACTTGCTCGTTCACAAAACTTCAAGGCTGCATTCAGACTAGGGGTGAAGCTGCAGTGCGGCTACCCCTTGAGTCTTCCCCAGGTGAAGAAAGGTTGGGCACCACTGGATTAATCTATAGTTAATAAAAGTATAATTGAAGTAAGGAATAAAGCCTCTTCTCTAGCAGGTGGGCCAAGTGGTACAGCCAAAAGTAGGCTTGTTCCCATTAAGTCTGTGATATGAAGGAGAGACTATAATGGAGCAAAGGAGTATATATAAATTAGGTTAAAAGTAATGCAGTGATTACATACAGTAGAGTAAGCCTATATGTTCATGATTCATTTTCATGATTCAACATGAGAGTTGTGTGGACTAAAGAGTAATTTTTCTACAATTTATCTCCACTCACTAGTCGGATGAAGAGAAGACCAAGTCAGTAAAGTCTGTAGCCAAATAATATGTATGCAGATCCAGGACACCCATACCAACCAATTTTCTCAGGGCATATGCAACACTTTTCCCCAATCTATGTAGCCTGCATGCCTAAAAAAGACAGAAAATTTGTTTTTTTAATATCTTAGGAGCATAAAGGGGAACTGGTATAGAAAGAGATCCAATGTAATAAAGGAATTTGTGCACAAGCAAAATTTTCAAAGATGCTTTCCTGCCAAAGAGAGATAGAGGAAATATTTCCCATTTGGTGAAAGTAATACAAAATTCTGAAAATTGTAGGAGGGAATTAGGAATATATATAGTCTCTGTTTTTTATAAATTAAAAGGAAAATTGAAGAGAGGAAGAGAGATGTTTTTGGAATGCTTCAGTCATTGGAAGTTTGTCTTGTAACTAGAAATTGACTATATCTTCAGTAATTAATTAAGTAATTGATGGTAATTTCAGACCATAGGTATGGGAGTAAAGTTACTGGTTGGGTCAAAGTAAGTAAAGTGCCATCAGCATATAAGGATATGGTAAACTAATCCATTTTTTAGGTACCTACAAATGTTAGGGAGGGCAAAGAGGGAGCCAAAGTGGTGTTGGGAAGTTTACAGAGGTGGATGGAGGGGAAAACGTGGGAAGCACGTTGGCTCAGGGGTTAGCACTCTGGCCTTTGCAGCGCTAGGTCCTAGGTTTTAATCCCAGCCAGGACGCTATCTGCATGGAGTTTGCAGGTTCTCCCAGTGTTTGCGTGGGTTTCCTCCGGGTACTCCGGTTTCCTCCCACATCCCAAAAACATGCAGTTAGGTTAATTGGCTAACCAATTGACCTCAGGCTGTATAAATGACATATGACTATAGTAGGGACATTAGATTGTGAGCTTCTTTGAAGGACAGTTAGTGACACAACTATGGACTTTGTACAGCGCTGCATAATATGATGGTGCTATATAAATACTGTATAATAATAATAGAATAATCAGAATGAAAGGACCAGAGATTCTAACACATCATTCAGATCTCATTTCACCATTTTACGTACTTTTCCAGGACAGACACCTCATATTCTAAAAGTTATGCAGAAATTTTTCAGACTCCTAATTTTTCTGTTAAACTTAAACTCCTCTATCTTTTTCCTGGCCCACAGGAGGCCAGTGATTTGTTTTAATTATTATAGCCAACCATAAGTATTTCTTGCTAAAACAATTCCGATTGCGCTTCTGTACTTGATATTACTAATTAGCATATTCTCATTTAGTCTCTAAATACATTTGGTCTAAAAGGCACTTAGTGTGGTTAACCCTAGTGTGTTCAATTCCCACCATTTATTCAGCATTTCTTTCAATGCTTCTACTTTCTTTATATCTCTAATAGCTGGTGTGCCACAGGGGTCAGTACTTGTTCTCCTCCAGTTCTTATTGCACACTGCTCTTCTGGGAAAATTAATTAGAAGTTTCATCTTCAAATACCATCTTCACACGATGACGATCAAATGTATATTTCTACACATGCACTTTCACCTTCTATAAAAAAAATACCAGTGCAGACCATCTCTTTTCTCTCCTTATTAATGATTTTCCTTCACCTGACCTGGTCTACAATCAGGAAAGTATACTAGTGCTATACAAAATTAAATGTAGCTTTTTTTAAATAAAATAAACAATTGGATTTAATTGATTTGATTATCTACTTGAAATGGTGGTTGCTGGTGTTTCCCAATGAGACACAAATAAAGATAATAAATTTACTAAAATAGTTCAGCCTTACTGCATGAAAAAGTAAGTTATTTCCTTACAAGGGCATATTTTACTTAACTTTGTAAATTATATGACACCCTGGTGACTTCTGTTTTTTAAAGATTTCCTAGCAAGAGATTGGGTATTTATTACAACATTGCTGACAACATTACTGACACCACTTATTAAACCAAGTAAGTTATCTCGTGTATGTTGATAATTCTCCTTGCTAAGTTAAAAGACTAAATTGATTTAGTAAGTTGCCCCCAGCTTTAGATTTATTTTAGATGCATTGCTTTAGACAAGCTCATGTAAGTCGGTTTAATGAGACATTTAAAACACATAGAAATGTGTGCACCTTGCTGGTTGCATATAATTGTGAGAACAGGAGTAGACCCATAGGGAGGTGAAAAGTGTGCCACTGCATGGGGGCCCCAAACCTTTGGGGTTTGGGTCAAGCCAGTCCTGCACAGGGGCCCAAAGTTGACTATGTTCACCACTGAATGTTAATAGAGCCCTCAATAACTTTGTATGATCACAAAAAAATAAGTACAGATGCTCGTCACCTAATGAAGTGAAGTGAATTGGTCATTAAGCGAGGAACATAGGATAGACTCAGTCTGCGGCACTGCAAGTGTGGAGGTTTACGAAGGAGGAAGACAGAGGGGGCCCAAAAGACTGAAGAAAAGATGCCAAGTGGATGTCCACTGTACAGACAGCGGTCTGTAGACAGGTAAGTCATTAACCAAGAACTAACCGTAGAGACCTTTGCAAGTGGGAGTCATACATAAGCACATCAGAACATGTAACCCTTCCTCAGCCAATCTAAAACCAAAGAAAAACATAGCCTCTTATCGGTCTATAAAGTCTGTATCTGGGCAAAATTCCATAGTGTCTATCAGAACTAAAGTTGCGTGGCAACACATGCCTTGGAATTTAGTTGTTATATTAAGGTGGAAATAAAGCGTATTCCATAATTTTGTCACATCGACTGGCATTTTTTGGTACTTGGCTATACTTGCATATGTTTTAACTTCATTGAGTGGTGTTAGACTCTAACATAGGGTTACAAGTCAAAGGAAAGACGATTTATTTAGACAAATACACATAGGTTTAGGAACAGCTAAGGAATAGCTCACAGAAGGTAGATAAAATACAAAAACAAAATATAAAATGTAAATAGATTTGACAAAATATCCTGATATGAATACCTAATAGACAGAAAAAGTGATCACTTGGAGTATGGAAAGAGAAAAAAAAACTAACTATTTGTGTTGTAATTCAGAGTATGAAGCGAAAGCCTCAATTTTCTGCTTGCATGGATATGAAATGTTGTGGGTAATGGACTTTGTAGAGAAGGATGCCCAGTGGCTATGTACAACTGATTTCATCTTGTACATTTTGTCTTGCAACTAAGAGGACTGTATGGTAAACATTAATTCAGTTGTATGTTTCTTTCAACTTTTTTCTTTTAAAGAGCTACATACGTCTGTGTTTTGCATACTCAGCCCTAGTCTTGATGGATTGATTGGCGTTATAATATGTTAGGTATAGTATGGCTGAATGCTAGAAAAAGATGGAAATCCTTGACCTCTATAAATCTATAATGCTTTTTGTTAGCGGCACATAAAACACATTAATAGTTCTGAGAAGAGCTGGAAATAATGCACAAATCTTCACTGAATAGAGCTTCCCTGTTGCTGTATTTTTTTTGTTTTCACCAGAAGCAAAACTGTTATATAATGGATAATGCATTTAACTCTTTTCTACTGGCATGAACATGAAAGGAGCACACTTTTCTGAACCATTGCCTGGTACAGTGCAACAAGAAAACATGATTTAAAAAATTAACAAAATAATTGTTCTTCTGAAAAAAAAAGTTCTGTGCTATATATATGTGAAAATACGTAGTAAAACTTTTTTGTAGTAAAACTTTCTACCTGCTTCACTCAACCTACGTATTTACAGCGTTGCATAATATGTTTTCACAGTATATAAATACTGTTTTTTTTATATTAATATAATCATTATACATCCCTTAAAGCAAAGACTGATAAGGCCCAAAACCATTTTAACAAACTTTGTTGCTGATTCCTATGGTTGTCTGTTCTGATGAAAAAGCTGTTTATCAATGTACTTTCAAAGCTGTTTAGTAAAAGGGTGGTGGTGGTGGTGGTGGGGGGTATCTCACTAAAAATGAAATTTCTATTGCAGTGGATGCCTGAGACAAGCATTCAGCCAATCACACAAGCAGAAGATAACATTTCAGTGGGTTCTGTTGGTGTACAGGGTGCCTTGAGGAGGTTATATTACTTGCTTGAACCTTTTTAGTTTAAGAAAATGATAGCAGCTTCTGATTGAATATAAAAGGTAATTTTTAATAACATTAAATTACAAAATAGCATGGGTAGCAATTTTATATGCTATATTAATTTTTTGATGAAAATGAACCTACCTAATTACCTTATCCTTCAAACACCGCATCTAATTACGACAACCAAAATAATTAGTTGTCAGCAGTATAATGGCTTCTTTCTGGGGAGAAGAAAACGTGACGATATGTGAATTGCAGCATCCCTGAACCTCAATAATATGACTCTAATTACTGCTACATATATAAGGCACCATCTGGTTTAACATCAATGGAGAAACAAGGGATGCAGGGCTTCATCTATTTTTGTATAACTCAGCACTACTTTGAGTTGATCAGACCCCTCAGAAATGCTGCCTATTTTTCTACATCTTAGGGACTGTGGTGGTCAGTGGACCTTAAAAGCAAAATGTGAGACTGTTCAAGTGGAATTTTGTTGAGGGGCAGCTTATATTTACACACTTCTTATCACATTTATTTTTAAACCAATATTAGTATTAATGCTAAGTTACAAGGCCAAACAATTAAGATCGGAAGATCGCTCGGGCATATTCCCGAGTCCTCAAACCTATTTATCAACCAATTTTCAGATGCTGGCATATTCTCCTGGCAGTTATCAACTGAACTCACTTGACACTAGTGAGCTTGCATTAAAAGTCAATCTTTCACTAAAAAATTCTTCTTTCAAATGGCACACATATTCCACTTAGTCCTAAATAAAAATGTATGATGTGTTTAAATGTTTCAAACATATATATTAGCTAATAAGCATATTTTTAAATGACCTAATATTTTCAGGTTCGGAAAGAGTTCACTGATTTCAGCTGTTTACAGGCACCTACCTAAACGCTTACGATGCCTGACCCGAGGATCCGCTTGGTGTTAAATCACTGTGATATCGGGCAGACAAGACCTTGCTTTTGCCAGCAGACTAGATCATCCCACAAGATACACACACACATTCTTCTTTAACGAAATATCTCTATCTATAGATCTCTCTATCTATAGATATCTTGATTATCTAAAGATATCTAGATATATAGATATCTGAAGATGTATAGATATATAGATAGATTTTGTATTATTTTTCTTTTGGTTTGGTTGTAATATTTTTATAAAATAGCTGTTCATTGGTGTACAGTATAATATAAAGCATTGTAGCAACAAATGATTATGGAATAATAAACTCCCAAAAATTTGCAAACATCCAAACTTCACGAAATCTGCAAGTCTCAATTGAATGTGAATTTGTAGCAGCTGTGCGCATTAAGATGTTCATATATAAGGGTGTTGCCTGACTTGCTTTTTGCTTTGTCTGTTTTTTGTCTTGGGTGGGGCGAAGTTGTTTGGTGTGTCATTTTAATCTATGTGGCTACATTTTATACTTCGCTTACCATTTAGCACAAAAGCTGCTTTTGTTTTTTAAACCTTGAATGTTTCAATGTCAATTTTACAATTAGGAAGTCAATGTTAATGCTATATTATTGTGTTTGTAGCCATGTTGTTTTATTGCAATAATATTTCTTTATTACCACCTTTAAATGTTTGTTCTGCATAAATATTTGCTAATCCAGTTTTGCACCCTTGATAGGTTCAATTTGCATATTGGTTTGGTAAATATTTTTGAATGCAACATTTCTTGTGCCATTTTTGAACTATTTTGGCTTTATATGAAAGTATGGGTTTACATGTGATTGGTGTTTGTGTTTTTTTTTTCATTTTGTCATGTAAATTTAGTGGTGTCTGTGTGGTCTCTATATTTTAATGTGACCTTTTCAAAAATGTGTTTATTTTGAATAAAGTTGCTTTAAAAATGTTGTAGTTATTTGCATTTTTTGTTTGTTTTTATGTGATCCCCTTTACAATCTTCCAGGATCTTTTAGCATTGGGAGATCCAACAGACCTACAATTTAACAAGTCAATTGTGATTGTTTTTATGCATTTCCTTTCTATGAATTGTTGAAAGGCTAAAAACAGCACAATTGTCTTCTTAAAACTGTTGTTTGATGTGCATTGTTGTGCGCCAATGCGGACCCGCTATGAGCGCGTTAACTATTTTCTATCAGTTGAAAAAACGCACCGGCCACTTTTGCAGAGAAGGATCCTCATTCGGGTAAGCGTTTCTTTTTATGTGTATATTGTTTGTTTTGCTTTATGTGCACTCATGTATGTACTACATGCATATTTGTATGTATGTATGCATTTATGTGTGTGTACATATACATATAAAAGAGAAATTATAGGAAGAAATAGGCAAAAAAGTTTTTTCTTTTTGGCATATTGCTTCACATGCTTCAAATTGAAAAGATCGCCAATTTCTTCCTATGATTTCTGATGTTATGGGCTTGGCTCCAAGCAGCATTCATGGATGATATTGCTTCCGGTTAAAGGAGGAATCCACCTTTATGTGCTTCCACTACTAAGCTGAGGTGAGTAAGTAAATAAATAGTGGGCCAAGGTCTAAAATGGCATTCATATTTGCATAAACACCCTGAAAGGCTGGAAAAGAAAAAAAATATGTTTGGCACAAAGTGTATTTGTCCCTGGACGTTTGATATACTAGTACTATTTGAATTGTGTAAGCACCTAAATATAGCACACAATACAGTATTTAAGGAGCAAAATGAAGTGGAGCAACAACAGAACATCTGTTAATTTCTAAGAGTGTCTGACCCTGCTTGTGAGCTTGGCAATCAATGAGCTTTGATGTTGTGCTTGGCAACCTGGACCTCCTTCCATCACCATCAGGTGTGTTAGAATGAGTATGCAACTCAGCTGGACAACTAATTCACAACCAGTTTGGACAGCAAGTGGAAGTGTGTTTGTATACAATAGTGCTAAGATCAGGCAGCAAAGCACAATGACAACAAACCTATAACACAACTACAAATGAACAGAGGAGCTGTGTAGAATAGTGGCAGCAAATTAGCTTGTTCAGCAAATGTCAGACTATGAAAAAAACAAATACAAAAAATAAAAACAATACCAATTTATTCATAAAGTGAATATGTACATAATACATTCAAAAGACAATAAGACTGAGAATGGGACAAAGGCAAGTTTGCAGTTTGGAGTGGAAACCATGCAGACATTTGTACTAATTATTTGTGTGTAAAATGCCAAAACATTGCTGAAGAATTGCTAAACAACAGAAACCATAATCAGAAAGCAGGCACAAAAACATTGCAGCAACAGATGAAGCTAACAATAATAAAGATTACAAAAAATCACATCAATGCATACCATTCAAGCAAACTTACTTGATTATCCCCGTCACAAACCAGCCCAGTCAAAATAATAATGAAAATGCATATGTATTTTTATACATTTAAATGTGATTTAACATACACACACACATGTGAAATCACTAAATGTTCCTTGATAAATGAATTATAACATATTTGGCAACAATCTTTTTTTCAAATATTTGATTTCTCTAAAGCCAATCTAGAATGAAATTTGAATCAGATCCAAAATGCTTGGTCATATTTTTTTTACATTCATATTATTATAAGATGACATATTATAAAGTGCATAAAAATGTAGCACTTACCAAAAAAAGGATCAAGCACTATAGATTCAAACTGCTAGCGGGGGACCCAGCTTCCACATCTGTCAGACGCTATAAACGCCGATACCTGCATGCCAGGGTCTTCCTGGCATGCGGGTGGGTGCATCCCCCCTGTTAATGCTGAGGATTATTAGGCCGCTGCACACTAGCTGCAACTTGATTAGCTGCTGGCAAGACTAGGGGACGTGTGGGCAGAGGGAGTGTCACGCACTTATAATGTGCATGCGTGGAAATCTTGGGCTATGCCAACACAGCACTCCTTGCTGCTCCCTACAGGATACAATTCTGCACTGTATTCTTCCTGTTCTACATGGTACTGGTAAATTCATTTATATTATTAATTTTATTCTACCACAATTAACAGTTGAACATTAAGCCTCTTTTTGATCTACCCCTTTCTTCAAGAATATAACTTGTCTTATAAAGAATGTACCATTATACCATACTATTGGTCCTCCATATTCTTACTATAGTATCTTATATGTACTAATTAAGCACACAAAAATGATGGACTTTTCTTCACTTTCTCCATATTCTAATTGATATAGCCAAACCACTATACCCTGAATGCCATAATAAGAGCATATATTCCATCTTTTACCCTCTTGAATACCTACATATTCTATTTAGATGCCTTTGGATCTAATACCAATTTGAAAATATCTGTCGGTGAAACTCTAAGCAACCCACTCCAAACCCACAGTAAGTGGCTATACTAGTCCTTGAGGTATACTATGAGAATAAGTTCAATTTATACCCCCTACTTGACATAATACATCTAGATACATGCAATAGTAAAATGCCTGGCAAACCTGTTACACTTATATAGGAACAGGAACATCCTATGAGCAAGTGAAACCCCTGTTTTTTTCTTCCCAAACTATTTATCATTCTAAACATATTATATAAGTACAATACCAAACAGTGTTAGTAAAGAATATGTATTTTATTGTTCCAGTTTGAAATTTTTATTTTACACATTTTCAATATACCAATAAATACACACTATTTTATAGATCATTACCCCACTAATAATATTATGACATACAAACCATAAAACAAAAATCAATATACTCACCTAACATAGCATGGTTTATTACAACTTTTGAATTGTTATATGATAGCATTATACATGTTGCTGCTTTGAATTGTTCTTTTGCATATTATTGTTATACTCAATTGCATAGTATTGCAGTATTTCATTGTTTAAAGGCATTGTTATTTTATCTTATTGTATAGTTTTGTATAGTGCTCACTCTTATACGATTTTGAGTATGATATGTCTAGCTAATCTGCCTGCTATCCGATGCTATTGAATGGGAAAGACACCCCAAATGATTATACAGTGTTTGTACTTGAAGTTGCCAAAAATTCTTATATTTTGTTGTATTATCAATACAAACATTTGTGCCACAAAAAACCCCAGTCTTGGTTTTTGATGCACCACAACATGTCAGGGGACACAGGCAACTGATACTCCAGAAAGTGTACTCCAGAAGTGTTGAATGCTGGAGAATCTGACAGAAGTTTGACTTTAATGCTTCTTCTACTGAAGTTAAACTTCATTTGGATTTTTTATGCAAGTGATAGCATCACCTTAAAGTAGCTCTGATATATGTTTAGGCATTTTTTGCTTTGACTGGGATGGGATCTGAAGAATGCAGGGCTTCCGTAGGGGGTGATAACAAATGCTTTCAACTCTTATCAACTTGTAAGAAAACCTCTGTTGGACAGGTGCTGGTTCTTTCCTGCTTTTTCAAGAAACTGTTAACTAAATAGAGGTATGTGCCATACTTGCTTAGTTCTTGTAACCTTCACACAATGAAAAAAAAGATTTGCTTGGTGGCCACATTGTGTAGCATCAGTCCTCTCAAAATTTCTATTTCAGTTTTTTCATTGGGAAATTCCACCATAGATAAGTTTGATGTCACTTTATTGTTCTATTAAAGAAAGCTTTTTTTCCATAACCTGCTGGCAAAAAGGAATGTTTTTTTGTCAGTGAATGATAAATATTAGTATTAGCTGAATATATTAGGAAACATGTTTGTTTTAAAACGTAAATTAGGAGTATTGGCAATTTCTTTATTCTGCCTAATTTACATTTTTATTATGGCATGCTTCCTTTTTCATTTTTAACAGTGTTTGAACACTAACATGCCAGCATTTCAGTAAAAATAAAAAAGAAGACTAATGGAACATCACAAAGGATTTGAATTTCACTTGTAATTTAACATAGCAGTTTAAAGCTTTCCACCTGCATCATGTTGTATTCACTATAGACAGAATACCCTATCTGCAGTTGTTGATAGGGTTCTGCCAAACTCACAAGCTAAATGGGCCTGATATACACTTTAGCTGTGTTCACCTGCCAGGTAATGGCTGTTAGGCAAGGTATTCTTTATAGATGTGTATAGAATGTGTATAGAATATGCTATGTATTGGGAGGATGGTGGGAGAAATACTGTGACAGAAAAAAGAGACTCATTCGGTTGGTTTAAAGTTTGTTTGTTTTTGTTTGTGTAATGTTTGAAACATAAACTTCCAATTCAATTAGACTGTTTCAGCGGAAAAAAGTTTTATAAAGAACATTAATATATTTATTAGCTTAAACTGGCTGATATTTTTGGGGGTTTGTTGTTTTGTGATCTCCTTTCCAATCTCCCTGGAAATACAGTTTAAAAATTCACTTGTGATTGCTTTTAAGCTGTTCCTTTCTGGTTCGAAAGTTTCTTGTTTGAAAGGCTAAAAACAGCTCAATTGTCTTGTTAAAGCTCAGTTGTTTGATGCGCATAGTTGTGCGCCAAACTTCAGAAGTATGTAGCGCATTGTTGTGCCCCAAGGTGGACCCGCTATGTGCGCTGAACTGTGTTTTATCAGTTGAAAAATGCGCAGCACTTTTGCACAGTCCTCATTCAGGTAAGTTTTTATTTTTTGTGTATATTGCTTGTTTTGCTGTGTACTCATGTGCATCCATGGATGCATATATACATATACATAGTTTATACATAGAAAAGAGAAATTACAAGAAGAAATAGGCAAAGAGGCCTTTTTTGGACCATATTGCTTAACATGCGGGTGAACTGTGTTCTATCAGTTGAAAAACGCACCGGCCACTTTTGCAGAGAAGGATCATAATTCAGGTAAGTTTTTCATTTTATGTGTATATTGTCTGTTTTGCTTTATGTGCACTCATTTATGTACGTGCATGCATATATGCATTTAGATGTGTGTACAAATACATAGAAAAGAGAAATTATAAGAAGAAATAGGCAAAGAGGGACCACCTTCCATCACCATCAGGTGTGTTAGAATGAGTATGCAACTCAGCTTGATAAAAGTATATCCTCTTCCACCTTGGAGAGCTTTAATAAATCTGCATAAAATGTCTGCACATATTAGGGATTGATCTTTATGTGGATTTCATATGAACCAGAACTTTGTTTTGTTCTGTGAAATAAATGGCTTCATACACAAGATAATATACTGTTCTGCCTGTTACCAAAATTACTGCACCTGGTGTCCTCATTATTGAGGTTCTGGAATTGTGTTCATCCTGTTACAATCTTTTTCTTATAATCTAGACTTCTTTTTTACATCATATTTTTTTATTTTAAGCAACTCTGGTATATTGTTGACTGCTGTGTTGTATTTATGCATTTTGTGTCATCTTCTCAGCAGTATCATCTGTTAATTATAAAAACATAAAAAGAAAACATTTCTATGCAGCACAAAAAGCAAATACCTTCTTTTGTTTTGCTCGAAAATAACAAAATTATTTAATAATAAACAAATAATATCTTCAAAAGCACCTATAAATATTTTGGAGTTTACTGTAGATAAAAAACATTTCCTGTAGAATGCAACATTTAAACCATTTATTTACAAATACTGTAAACTGATTGTTAGCCTTCATTACAGTTGTTACTGAATGTATTTGATTGTGAATTGACAATTCCATCCAGGAAAAACTGCTACTGTGCTAAAGACAGAGCACACCACAGTTTACCATTCATTTAAGTTTATATAAAGCCTTTGGACAGCAAACTAAAAGTATTTCTTAGTGTTTCTTGAATGGCATACAGCCTCATTAATATGGATCTATGTTGTGTCACTTCTATCTCATACTTCAGTTTGTGTATAGATAAAGCTGCAATGGGCTCTGGGAAAAGCTTGAAGGAGTTTTGCAGGCTCAGATTAAGGGCTATTTACAAGATAAGTATAACTGTAACAATAGAGATGTATCCCACTGTGAAAATTAGATCCACTCAGCAGCAAGATTGTGTCCCCAGAGATAGAATAAATGCTAAATATTCACGTTTGAGTGCACTAAAGGTGCACATAACTTACTCAACACATGTTTACTGGCATTTTTGCTCTGATTTAATTTAATATTGTCATATAAAGTACATGCTGCAAGGGAAAAACACAATAAAAAAGGGTGAAAGAATGGCAGTGCCTGAAGATCAAAGGATTTTGGACAGGGGTCCATCAGATAGTATATACTATACTTAACAGGGGCATTAAAAAAAGACCCATTTGAAGCATTACTGCTTTTGTGCGCCCGAAATTCTACCGATCAACAGCTCAAATTGCTGACCTACATCTTTACAGCTGCTAAAAAAATGTTGGCTCGGGCATGGTGGGTACGCCTACGTTGGCACAGGTGAAAAATAGGATGTAGTGGTATTTTGTACAAAAAAACATGGTGGCCAGTGTTGCACCTCAAGATTGTTTATAGATATTTATACATATATGTGGATAGATATATATGTATATAAAATGTTGTTAATAGGTGTAGGAATGTTGTGTTTAAACATGGAACCTGTTTTTTTTTGTACTGGCCATCTGGATCACCTAGGGGATGTCTAATCAGTGGTTATCAAAGAACCTCAACCAAGGAACAATAAACAAAACAGATACTAAAACATGCCAGTACACAAGATCTAGTTCCCATAACAAACTGATTACCAGTAGGACCCTCAAGGGGTAAAAAATCTATAAAGCAGTTGCAGCAAGCAGCAAGAGTTAGCAGAAGATGGATGCCTAACTGGACAGGTGGGTTGGGGTGATGACCCAGCTGGACCTCTTGTTGACCCCTAAACTTAGATTCCAGCTCCAGATTCACATATCAAATTTAGATGGGAGGTCCATCAAAATACATTACCCGATCCCAATCTAGTAGGGTTTGTGTCAACCGATGGTCATCGTACAGAACACATCCACTAACCAATTCAAGAGCCCCAAGAATACCTAATGGGAATGAACTATAAAAAAAATGGAAACTGAGAGAATTTAGCGCTCTGGCTTGCTTGCTCTTGCTCGGGCTTGCTCTCTAGCTTGCTCTCTTTGTTTCCTGAGGGTCTCCTTAGGTAAGCTGTTATGGAGTCCTCTTCTGAAGGAAGTAGGCTCCTGAGGTACCCATTAACCTCTTAGCAGGTAGCTATAAGATATTGCTGATTGTAGTCTTATGGGTGTCTATAGCATTATTTCATTACTTTGCCATTTTGTAATTACTGTATTGTGTACTAAACATAGTTAGATTATTACAGGGGTTACCTACTAACAACCTTATTTGCATGTACTTTATATATTGATTGAAGTTCCTATAGCTAGATATCAAACAATATTGCTGTGCATTTAATGTTTCACCTTGTGTTCCTAATTAAACTGTGAGTGACTAGCTATCATTTGTGCGTGAACCTTATTTTATTGAATATCTATATGCATTGATAGGGGATATAACATCCATATTTATGCAGATAAATATTCCAAATCAACAGCCAGGTTGCATGACAAAGGAAAAGTCCCGGAAGATATGGGATTTGTGGGTGTCTTACTATCTACCCAAGGGGTTTGATGTCACACCTACTAATTGAAAACAGGTTTTTGAGATTACTAGTACTGGTTGGTGACAGAGAACCCAGGATGTTATGAGTTCCCCCATGCTCCGATCTCTCTACCCCATCCTCCTCTTTTTACCACCCTACCCAACATCTCTCGTGTTTTATGGTTGTTCTTTCGGTTATATCTGTGCCTGGATCAAGGCAGTGACAAACCCAGCCTTCAGTGTGAGCTTTATTGTGTTTTCCCAAGTTCTGTGAATTTTAAGAAAAAGGTTCATAGGGTACTGTACCTAATTATTGTAACATGCTTCTGGACTTGGATTTTATAGTGTCCAGACTTGACTTGTCTTATGTGATCTCCCTGTACTGTTATGTATGTTTTGTATTTTTGTACTGAAGCAAAAAAGGGTGAAAGAGAAAACAGCTAAACAATAAAGATATTTGCAGAACATACAGCATGAATAGTTAGCTGCAGATTATCAGTGAATAAACATTGTCAAGATAAAGCATAATGTGCAAGAGATTATTTTAAATTATTAAAATGATTGCATAGATCATTGGTAATGGAAATAGACACTGTGTCACACTTGTCATTTTCAAGATATAGCTCAAGATGCATGGCCACTGGCACTTTTGGGTTTTGCTCGGAGCAAAACAGCGATTCTTGTGTTTCTATTACCTGTTATCCCGTATTGATTTCTTGTTTCTTCTGGTTACAAATTCCTGCTTGTTACTATAATTGCACACTGCTCAGGTCCAGAGGTTGCCGAATTTTGGAATGTCAACCTCTATATATATATATATATATATATATATCTGCTGCTAGTTTTTGATAGTCCAGCCATGCATGGCATGACTGTAATCCCATCTGCTGTTAGAGTCTGTCAGCTTGGTTACAGGTATTAGCAGAATTCTATGGAATGCTAGGAAGTGGACATGGTATTAGGTGTATTTTATTGCGGGGCTCCACAGACATATGTAAAGCAGAACTATCATGGAAAAAAACACCTTTACAGGTGGAAAGCTGTCAATGCCTCTGCAATCCTAGTCAAGTCAGTCAGACTGGACACCAGGCACCTTCTTCTTCCTTTTCTCAGTTCTTCTTCCTGCGTTCCCTGATCTTGCACTGAGCAGGCATATTCAGAAGAGCAGCCCACAGCCTTCTTGGATATGTGACTTATATATCTGAGGAGGCTGCGTGCTTCCCATTCTGTCTTTACACGCTGCAACAGTGTAGACAGAAGTGGAGTGGTCTTCCTAAAATCACATTTTAAAAAATACTTTTATGTTATTCATGCTTTTATACTAATTAAAAAATGTGATGATAGGTCCAATTTGAATGATTTAGCTGGTAAAGATTGAACAATTACAGCTTCTTATTCTCTATGCTCTCGTGGCCTGCTAATATGTCTGCAATTTGTGGCCTGATCCCTGTTATTTTCTCCCTCTCTGTAAACACATTTGCACAATATTTGTCATCCACCATATAAAAATTATAGGATACCTAAAAAGGTTTCTAATATTTCAGTTTTTTATGTTCAAATTTACACCTAAGAATTGTTTTATTGTCGGATATGTGTTCAAACACAATCTAATAACTATTGGATATGATTTATGTAAAGTTAAAAAAGGAACAGTGGTAAATATAATGATTCACATATGATGCGTGTATCACCTTCATGTTACTATCCAATAAATGAGCACAGTTGATTGATCTATTTTAGACCCCCTCAACACAATCTTCTGTGTCAACAAAAATGCGGTAGAATAATGTGATAGAAATAGCATTTGACATAATGCACACAAGAACAATTATGCAGGTAACTTTAGAGTGTCACGATAATTGTAAGGGCTTTCTACACTCTGCAATATGTTATCTAGGTCTTTGATCATTTTTGTTTTCATGTGAATGCTTTAAAGTCGGTTTAGAAGACAGCTGCTAGATTTAGACAGTTGTGCAAACATGTTTTGTTAGGCACAAATTCTTGTCTGTGGTGCTGAGCTGTAAAAAAGGTATGACTATCAATCACTATAATCAAGCAGACTGTTTCACTGTTTTAAGTTTTATTCCTTTTAGCAAAATACTTTGGTGTACAAATTGTGTACATCATACACAAACCAGTATAATTCCTTTAAAATAAAGTGTAGATTTTAGTTGGGGAACAGTTTGTACTCTTGGGGAGATTCACCCTATTTGTGGGCAGCACGGTGGCTCAGTGGTTAGCACTCTGAACTTTGCAGCAGTAGGTCCCAGGTTCGACATTAGACATTAGATTGTAAGCTCCTTTGAGGGACGGCTAGTGACATGACTATGGACTTTGTACAGCGCTGCGTAATATGATGGTGCTATATAAATACGCTGTAATAAAAATAATAATTTGTCCTGGTGACCATTGTATCCATTTACAAAAAGTCAGAGGAAATCCAGATTTTTAAGTTATTAGAGCAAGAGAGGAGGAAAAATCCTCCAAAGAGAATGCATATTCTTGTGATAACTGTCTAAGATGGGAACTTTGTTCACTGACGAGTGATTCAGTGATATGTACAGATTTGGAAATCTCTTGTAAAAGACTTACATTCAGACATTAGTGTCAGTCTTTGTGGCTCAGTCCGGTCTTTGGTCATTTATTCTTTTAACATTATACAATGCTTGTTGCACAATGCTTTAGAACAATTTAACAAATTGCATTTTTAGGAAGCTATTTCAAAGACAACAGACAGTACCAGCAGGACACCAGATTGTACATAGTGTTACGTGTAAACAGTATGTTCCAAAATATAAGATTAGAGCAGTATTTCTGGATAAGGGTTCCTCCGTGGGTTTTTAGTGGTTCTTTGAGAATGTGAGAAATTTGTCAGTTTAGCCGATGTCAATGATCTTTTTGGCTATCTGTAAGGCTATGTACACACGACAGATGACGTTCATTCTGGTCTTGGCGAGAATCTGAACCCAGTCACCCAACGCCATTCATGAATTCATCAGGAAACAACCACTAACTTACATGTGTATGTAGCCTGTGAGTGACATTCTTCCCACTGACCAACAATGTAAGCGACATTCTTCACACTGACCCCCACACTAATGTATCATGAGCTGTGGATATGGTAATTATTGCATGGTTTCCTTGAGGACCTAAAAGTCCTAAAAACCTAAAAAGGCTGAATTAAACTACGTAAATTTGAGAATTTTGTAATTTGGAGCCTAGCACAGTTGGGCCATTTTACTAAAAAAAGCTATGAATCTGCACATAATAAATGATCTAATCATGTAATTGAAATAGATAAATCGGAATTTGGTTTACACATGATTGACTTAGTAAAGTAAGAATATTGTTCACAAATGTATTACTACTCAATAGTAAAAGTTCTGAATTGATAAAAATTGCTTGTAAACAGTCTTTAGTTGTGTGTAGAGCAGTTAATAAGACACCGAAAAATAATGTAGGAGAGTATAACCTGCATGACATGCAGAAACCAAATATTATTAATAAATACAATTTGAATACCCTTGTTTAAAAAGGATACATTATATTAAAGAAAACAAAATGTGATGCTTTTGAAAACAGAGTGTTCATTCCATGTTTTATTGTTAAAATGAAAGGAGACACATCAAGAAATGCAAGCAAAAGACAACACAATAAAAATAACAAAAACATAAAAACCCTGAACTGCAGCTGATCCAGAGGAAGGCAAAATTAGATTTATTTTGCCATACCAAGGTTAAAAAAATCTTTCCTGTATCACAAAAACAACTGGAAACTTATAGCCTTTTGTTTTTGCATTTTAAAACACATTTAGCCCTTTTTTTGAAGCAATTTACAAAGTTGATTAGAGCCATCTTTTTTTAATGGTCCTTTATTTTTTTGTAATTTTAATTTGATACTTTTGTGCTTACTTTATGTAAATATTTAAGTAGGAATCATAAAGGTTGATACATAAACATCCTAGGTGGTACATACTGATGGTATGTAGGATTGAATATAACAAACCAGTAAATAAATATTTTTTTTATTTTTAAAAAACATTTCTTTTATAAAT
>NC_092860.1:106757902-106788963 GCF_032062135.1 Pyxicephalus adspersus | reverse complement strand
TTTTTTTTTTGAGCCCTAAAAATGACCCTCAGTCTTAACATCTGGAAATAAAGCCTAAGTGTTGACCGAATGTCATGAAACCTAATATAGAGCAATAGAAAGATTTCATGGACATGCTTGGTTCATCATAGGAAGGAGAGTAAAGGTGGTACGATAGTTTCAATAAGAGTCAATTTTGACTTGAATTGGAATTATTTTGACCTGGCATCAGAACTTGGAATTTGATCTGTCATTGACTCTCATAAATGTGACACCTTCTATGTTTAAGGTTGTGGGACCTCTCAATAACGGGGATTCCTTATAAAACATTCCTTATAAAATTGAGCAGAGTACCTATTCTCAAGAATGTAATGGTTTTCAGAAAATGGAAAGGGGTTTTAAAATGTACTACAAATGTATTGTACACAATAAATAATAATAATGGTGAAAGTTTCATTATTTGCATAATGTCAAATTATAGCTTATGTAGGAATATCACAACTATGACTTGGAATTGGAAACATTGGGAATAGGAATGCATCCCAAGTTTGGGAATATTACAGTAACTGTCAAAAAATGGGGAGCTTGGCTTCAACCATTACTTAATGCAAAAAACAAAACAAAATAAATTGCAGTGCAGATTGTGTCCATTTAAAAGGCTTAAATGGGAACATTAAAAATATACATATCAATAAAATCAAGTTTGGTGGATGCCTTAAAGCTGTAGGTTTTTGTAATTAAGATTTGAAAATGAAATATTAACCAAACACTTCAGGCATGGAGCCTGGGTGACTGACAGAAAGCACGTGGCATGCCTGTGGCATGTGTCCTCCCTGCCAGGCTTTCCACTTACATTGAGGTGGCCGGAAGACCGGCAAAAAATTATTTTACTACTTCTGATTTATATTGTTAAAAAATGCATTACAAATGCCGCAAAGGGTTTTTTGTTGTTTCCTTTTAAATTCAACAATAATTATTTAAGTAAATTTTGATATAGTTGACCCAAACTTAACCTATGCTGTTAGCTTTCTCTACACTTTTCCAACAAACACTAAAGCTGCACAAAGACCCGTGGAACATAGCAATGCCCCCATTACTGGCCTTGTAAACCTTTCTGACCACAGGTAAAAGGTCTTCTGGGCAGAATCCCTAAAGAGTTTTGAAGTTCACATTTCCACATAAGCTTTAAGAATATATGAATATATTGGACCAACTGGGGAAATTAATTTGAACCCCATTCCTAGCAAAGGCTGCCTATGGTTTTAAAAAACTAGATTGGCTATGTTCTTATGGTTTTGTATAATTAAGAAAACTAAGGTAAAAAAATACACAGAAAACTTCTCAATGCTAAGCAACTCATATTCTGTAGAGCTAAATTTAATAGAATTCTTACAGTGAAAACATTCTTTATTATCCTGTGTAACAGGTGACCTGAAAACATCCTCATCCAAATCCACATCATTCACGCAGCTAAATACACATTTGCTGCTTTTCCAAACAATTATACAATTATTATAGTGATGTATGGCTTCACAAGACAGCATTTTATATATAGATATTGCTTATCTCCTTGTCTGTAATCTACAAGCTCCTTGTTGTGATTTATTTGCTTCATTAAGATTTGGCTTTCTCTTTCTTCCTCACTACATCACAGTTTGCATACTAATATCATAGTTTAGTTTCCATTTATCACAGTGTACCTCCATTCTTCGTCTTCCTCACACTTGCTATTTTAATGAAAAATCATAGCTAAAGTGTAACATCTTACGCACAGTGTGTTTTTTTTAAAGATAAATTATTTTGAATAGATCATAGTAGATTGTTAAAGTGTGTGAAAGCAAAAACAGTTTTTTTAGTTTGTTGTCTGCATTTTACTTTATTTTATTTAAGAAATATGTCCTCTCTATTTGTCCTGTTGACTACTGTCTTCATTACAGGTGATGGTTATTTTAATTAGTCACAGGACAGAAGGGGAATGGGGAAGCTTCTAATAGGGACATCTGCTTAATTGACATCTGTTAATGAAGGGAAATCCCCTCCCTATAATTTTAACTTGTCTTCTTACTCATGTTGTGTCTCTGGGAGATCCAGACACGTCACAAACAGCAAACTTGACAAGGGTCATGGCCATTCCATGTTCTATGAAATATTTTGACTTACGCATTGTTTTTATTACGCATTATTCTTATTAATTTCTTATTATTTTAAATATTATCTGTTCTGTCTATTAATTTTTTTTATTCCCTGAGCCTCTTTGTGTATTGCCTCTGTTGCTTGTGTCAGTCCCTACTTCCTAAAGCAGTTGACAACAAATTTCCACCTGTTCTTTTTCCATTGCTGTTTGTAAAAGTGAGTCAAGATATTATTCATAGGATTAGAAAAAACATTTTTACATTACTCTGTTAAACATGCAGTGCATGTAGAATACCGTTCTGTCTTCTATGAGCATAAGAATCTTTATAAATCAATTTACATTGGTACAAGGGAGTACAGAAACACAGAAACAAACACAAAGGCTTCAAAATTAGCAGATCATTCATCTGGAAAGGTTTTTTTTTTTTTTTTAGTATTTGATCTGGTGACAAACATAATGAAAATTGTAGTCTGATAGTAGATAGAATGCAGCATGCTCCTCTCAGGTAATGGGTAAAATAATTCCATATAACCGATAATAATAATTGTCATAGTATGATGTAATGCTTTTCTCTTGGTGAACTCCTAAGCTCAGATAGAAGTCAGGGCAATCATCTAAATCATTCTTTTTTCATATGGTTCCTATTTCTAATTGGAACTGGGATATGTCAAATATAATAATAAAAGTTCAGAAGATACTGGTACTTCAAGAAGGTTTCTATAATATTCATAATATTATCTTGTCTTCCTTGAACTTCTTTTTATTAAAGGATAAGGGGTTTGACCAATGGATCACACAATTTAAAAAATACTTTCTAATGATTTTACAAGATAACAGACTGTGTGGTTTGCGTATGATTAACGCTTTTTCCAATATACAGTGGGTTACTACCAACTGACTTTTGTTATAGGTGGTATAAATTGTGATATTTTAATAAGAGCATTTAGACTAATGTATAATCTGTATAACACAAAATAAAGCATCACAATACTGGAGCCAACAAAACTTTATCCCTACTTCCCCTCCCTGCTATGGTACTTATCCAATATCCAGTCCAATATTCCAAAGAACCCTTTAATTGTTCAGTTGTACACGGAGTGCCAAGTGTTCTGTGCAAAGAATTGCATAAAAAAAATGTTCTAATTTTTAAATGTTCTCATTTATTTGTGCAGGGTATCTAATTTGTCTTCCAAATATATAGGGTATATATAAATAGCAGCATTTTGGATTCAGTTGGGGAGCCCAGCATTTTGGATTTAGTTGGGGAGCCCAGCATGTTGGCTTTTTTTGTACAATGTTCATTTATCTGTATAAAAATAAACAAACATATACCTTGCCCAGATCATACACAGTGGTGAATTGTCCCGATGGCATGTTTACTATGTAAGCCACTTAAAACAAAGACTGGAAATTAAATGCTGCTCATGGCTTTTCAGGTGTTTGTTCCCACAGCTACAATAAAGTAATTTACTATGGGTAACATTTTCATTTTAAATAAGTCCATAGGTGTATGTCACAGAATAAAACCAACTCCACCTTTTACAACTTTAAGGATCATTTAACACTTAAAGAAACCACATAGCACAATAAAATACAAATTTGCAATCATGCAAAGAAACAGAAATAGTTTTGGCCCTACCATGGTCTTTTTGGCAAGGAATTGTGGGAGGCTAATATCAAAACTAATCAGAAACTTGTATTAGTTGCATTTATTGATTTGTAGGGAATAACTACTAAACTGAAATAATTGGTGTTACATGCTTTAAAGCTAGATAATAGATACTTTTACAATAAATGTTCTCTGAAAAAATGTTAATTTACAGTTAAAGCTGTACAACATTAAAATTTAGGACACATAAATGCAGCTGAACATTCATCACTAGATAAGTTAATGTATATTTAATGCAACTAGAAAAAGTGCCTATATTTGCCTTGGTATTAGATTCATGCAATCACCTATAAAGTGAAAACAATGAAGTGTGCTGCCTACATATGTGCTTACTAGGAGCATCCAAAAAAGTTATTTCATGAGTCTGCAGTTGTTCCACTGCTTTCTCAGCAGGGTAGGATGGACAGAGGACACCATTGTTTATTCTCTACAGCAGCCTTTCTCAAACTTTTTACCTATGGGGAACCCCAAATAACTTTTGTTATAATTTATATGTCTTGGGGAACCCTTAATAATCCCATTTATGGGGGGGTCACAGGAAAACAAGAACTCTTAAATTGGTGGACAGAGAAAAAATGCCCCCCCTGTGGTGGGGTTCAAAGGAACCCCTACCATCCTCTTGAGGAAGCATGGTTGAGAATGACTGCTCTACAAATAATCTCCATAAATGTATACCAGGGAGCTGTACTATTCTCCTGACTGCTATAGGAGCTAACTTACATGTATCTCATCTATGTATTTAGCATTGTGCCTGGCGTTAAGCCTTAAAAGCTTAAAACATGCCATTTTTTAAAAACATATTCATGCATCTACATTCTGCATGGTATGTGGCATAACGACAATAATTTCTCCAGGTTTACATCTAATATAAAAACAAGAAAGATAATGAAACAAAAAAAATCTGTGGCCCCTCCAGAGTATTTTTCACGCACCCCAATCTCTAAACCTATGCTATCTTTCTATAAAACCAGATGTCAGATTATATAGCTGGTCTATAGCTTTCATTCCACAACACTGTAATTTTCTTTTAATGTCCTTTAAAATATATCAGTGCAGTGTATATAATTTTCTTTTCGTTTATACTGAATTCCTTCTTCCTTGTGAAAAGAGCCGACTATTGCCATATTTCATTATACAGGTTTTGCATCGGTGCTCAGACTGTCTTAAACTAGAAAAAGCCATTTGTTCAGCATGGCAAAATGCATCATATTAAAGAAGTGGAGGACAGTCAGAAAACACAGATGCCTTGTGTCTATCAGTAGACAGCATGATGATCAGTCAGGGAGCGTTCACAATCACCAAACAGAGACAGAATGCAAATTGGTCAGCTTTCACAGTGCGCACATCCACTTCTTTATTGCACACATCTGAATCAAGTAATGTGTCATCTGCTTAACTAAATCAATATGTTACATCTCAGCGCCTTATTAATGTTTCCAGACGAGAAACAAATTCACACCTTACTAAATCTCTATTACACTTTAACCGAGGATAAACTGCCTCAAGATTGAAAATGGAACTCACAGGAGATGGCAGGATGTGAGATAATAAAAGGTTTATTTCCTTGTACCAGAATATCTGTACTATATCAATGTTCTTTTCACGATGCAGTGCAAATCAGGTAAAATGTTTTGCTAATTTTTAGAGAATTTTTGCAACCAATCCTACAATTCTCCCTGAATAGGCTTTGGGTTAGTCATTAGAACATGGTCAGTTATACTAGGTAAACCAGCAGTTGCACACAAGGTAAAAAGGAAGACATGAAGATACAGTATATGTAAATGTCTCACCGTAGGTCCCACTACAAAATAATTGGGTACTGGTCTGCCTCATTGCACTCCAGCAAATCAGTAAAAAAAAAAAACTGCATTTCCTGCTGCAGAAACTTTTTTTGTTTATTCAAATGTCTGCAGGGGTCATCTATTTAATGTACAGCGCTGCATAATATGTTGGCGCTATATAAATCCTGTTTATTAATAATAATAAAAAAAATAATAATAATCTATTGTTGTGCTGTGAATTATTGAAGGTAACCTGGGAGCCACTGTGAAAACAATAAAACCTGCTTTATTAAAACACTTATTTATCATTTTTTTTAACTTTACTAAGCAAACCAGTCACCAAGCAAATCACAATATTGTCTTGGAGCACATAACCCATATGTTTTTTAAATTCTTAGCAAATTAGTAGAATGTACACGCAGTTAGCATTTTAAATATGGTTCACACAGAGGATACTCCTGCTGCAAGGCAGTGATAGGAATAATTATATTACTAAAGTGCTGATTAGTTCCATAAATAAGACTAACATAACCGATAAGTGTATGTTTAGTTTTAGCTCAAAAGTATGCAGTCTTTAAGAATGTCTTCCAAAATATCATCTTTGCTTGTACTCACCTTCTGTTCACTGCCCACCCTGTTTGCTTTCTGCAAGCATTTAAAGGAATCCTATATAAGTTCCAGCTTGCATTGGTTACAGGTCTGAGGAGTCTTTCTCTGGCAACAAATCGGCAGATTTGATCTACAATTGGCTGCTCAGGTACCCAGCACTGCATCATAGGATTAAAAGGAGCAGAGTGGGGTGAAGGGGAAGCAGGTATAAACTTTGGGGTCAGAAAAAAGGGTGGGCTTATTTTTGTTTTGTTTTTCCCTGCATGGGAATAATATACCTGTAGTGTAAAATATGATAAACCTAGTCCTGTATAGGCTGGACAATGGACATCATTAAGGGCTACAGAGGCTGCAAATATGTAGATTTTTGGGGATTAACCTCTTTTATTGCATCCTAGCTTGCATTGCACCTATCTTCCTTTTCCAAAACCTTTTTACTACTGCTCCTTCACCCCCAATGATTCACTATACCGGTCCTCTTTCTCTTTCTTTTATTCCAAGAGCATACCCTTGTACTGCACCTTTCCTCCCATGCTGGTTTCCTTACTATACTGTGCCTAATATTTTGTTGCAGTTTCCTACCTTATAGTGGAAAACCTCACAAATAGGGCCTGATTTAATAAAGCTCTCCAAAGCTGAAAGAATACATTTTTTGTCAGTGAACCTGGGTAATCCAGAAAACCTGGAATGGATTTCTTAAAGTTATTTGCTTTTTGTTAGAAAATGTTTTCAATCCTGAAACAGATCTGCTCCAGGTGTTTTGGATCATCTAGGTTGACTGATAAAATTGTATTCTCTCCATTCTTTAGGAGCTTTAATAAATCAGGCCCAAAATGTCTGGTTTGTGGTAATAAATATACAGCTACATACAAATATATTTACAGCTGATTTGCCATGCTAAAGTAAAATTATATAAAACACATTTGTTTGGTGTAACATTTGAGCATTAGGAAATTGATGCTAATGTGCTAAAGCATGTATCATTTTGTTTAAAAATGGTGTCTGCAATGTTGTGATTTATTGCAATTTATTTTTACATTGTTACCAGTAGCAGGACATACCTAAACTTGTGTAAAATATTTTATCACATTTATGAATTGAATTAGTTTTTTTATGAAATCTGAAAAACAAGGATTACTCTGGAATTGTTATTAGAAACCAATTAGGTTTAGTAATTATTTTGGGGATACAAAAATAAAAGAATTTGCTATGAGCAAAAACTACTTTTGCGTTCACCTTGTTCTGAATTGAATCAGCCCTTGTGTTTTTATGTTCTATATTCCTTTTTGTAAATATTGGGTAATACTTCATATCTGATAAGATTTCAAGAAATATTATTTCTGCAAATAGTTGTTTAAGCAACTAACTAATAATAATTTGTATGCTGCTTTCGAACTGACGAGCTTATCCTTTGATGTGGTATATGTCGGTTTATATAAGATAATAAAAACAATAGAGAACAATTCAGTTCTTGTATGATTTCTCAGACTTTGAGGATGACAGCTTCCAAATAACAAAGACTGAACAGTATCAGAAGACTCCAGGGCTAAAAGATTGGACTTTGCTAGAATCTGACACCAAGTAACAGAAGGAAAATTAACATATCAAAGGCATATGTGGATTCAAAATTGGACTTTTACATGGCCAAATGAGTCTGTAAGCATATTGCTTGGTTTTGTGTCCAGTTGTGTTTGCCAGACTTATCTCTACAATAACAGAATGATTAATCATACACCAGAAATGTTAAAGCATAATTATAATGCAGCTTCTGTATTAACTTGCCTCAAACATCAAGCACTTTAAAATAAATGTAATAAATAAATCATGTTTCTCTTTCTCCATCTATCTATCTATATATATATATATATATATATATATATATATATATTTGTACAGCACTGTGCTATATGTCAGAGCTATATTATGTATGTATGTGCGTGTCTATGTCATCACTAGGAAATTCATGGAGACATTTCAAGCAAACTTGTTCCACCGTCACTGGGAAACACATCAACACATTTTAACAGCTATGTTCCACCATCACTCAGAAACGAATCAAGACTTGCTACCAAACTTGCTAGACATATGACTCAGACTCATTTTAGTGCACCGCTGATCTTTGTACAGTGCTATGGTATGTATTTATGTGTGTGTGTGTGTATGTATTGTTCAGTGACAGTGTTCCTTTTGCTTACATACTTTTTTGGTCTCTTTTACAAATTTCTGGCCTGCAATAATGCCTTCGAAAAAACGTAAGGCAAGTGGCTGAGTGCAATCAAAGGCAAAAAAAAAATGAAACAACATCGTAGAAAAGAAAATCCCAAGGACAGGAATAGAAGACTTGCCCCGCTGCGTGCGAGAGCTACAACATCATGAGCTTCAGAGACAGTACAACAAAATGAGGCCCGACTACAGGATTACAGAGATAGAGCTACTACTATTAGAGCTTCAGAGACAGTACAACAGCATGAGACCCGACTACAGGAAATGAGAGCGCTACAATATCTAGAGCTTCAGAGACAGTACAACAGCTTGAGGCCCGACTAACGGGATAAGAGAGATACAGCTACTACATCTAGAGTTTCAGAGACAGCACAACAGCTTGGGGCTCAACTACAAGATAAGAGAGATACAGCTTCAGAAACAGTACAACAGCATACAAGAAATGAAAGAAAGAGCTACTACATCTAGAGCTTCAGGGACAGCACAACAGCATGATGCTCGACTACAAGATAAGAGAGATAGAGCTTCAGAAACAGTACAACAGCATGAGACCCAACTACAGGTAATAAGAAAAAGAGCTACTTCATCTAGAGCTTCAGAGACAGTACAACAGCGTGAGGCCCGACTACAGGATAAGAGAGATGGAGCTACTACATCTAGAGTTTCAGAGACAGTACAACAGCGTGAGACTCGAGTACACAAAATGAGAGAAAGAGCCAGGCGATCACGGCCTGCACAACATTTTTGTTTAGCATTGTAAAGATTCTTTATGATCCACATAAAGAATACTCACAGCATGCAAATGTTACCATCGGAAAAATGGAAATGGTTTCTAGTTACTGCCAAGAAGTTTAAATCCTCTGTCCTCTGGTATTTGCTGAAAGGGAAAGTTAAACTCTGCCAACTGGAAACTCTCTTAAAATAGCTTTCAGATTCTCATAACTCTTTTCTACGCCAAAGATTTCCAACTCTATTCCCTATGAGCTAAATGTTCTGTGGGCCAAGATTATGTGGAAGGCACATCATCTTAGGAAACAAATTATTCATTATCGCATGGAAGTAAGGCAAAAAAAAAAAATGTGTTTTTTTCAGATTTTAGTTGTATAGTATATAATAGTATTTATTTAACATTTGTTCTCCAGACTTCCTTTTCTATCTAAATCCAATTGTTCTCTACAAAGGGTTCTGCACAAAGGGTACAAGTGATCAAGCAACAATTCTCTACACTGCAGCAATCAGATAAGGCACCATTGTTTTTAGCCCAACAGAACTTTTAGTTTAAACTAGGTAAATATTATCCAGGTGCATAAAAACAAAAGGTGTGCAAAGATGCTGTATCTACTCATTGGAAAGTTTATTTGGTTTATAAAGTGCACTTAAAGTCCAATATTTTATATATGTAATTCAGATGCGATATGAAGGAACTTCTGTGCAAACCTGGAAAAAGACCAATGGGAAGGTTTCCCTGTATCTTATGTCTGCAAGGCTTGATGCGCCGCATGTGCCACAAGCGCCTCTGTAATTATTTGACTGGATACCAAATAATTTTGAATACATCTGGCTGTTTTTTTAATACATGTACTGAACACAAATTAAATATCTTCTTCCATTTAAAATAATAAAAAAAGATATACTGTGATTTACAGTCCAATTTTTGTACTTGGCCTACTAGCTATAATTTGTGTTAATTTTCAACTGCAAATTTCAGGGACCCCATTTAATTATTCAATTTAAAGATAACTAGAGCTAGAGGGGGTATTTCATTACTAAGACAACACAAAAATAAATTCAATTATCTTTTTCTGAAGTCATTTAAGATTCTGCATTGGGAAATGAAGTAAGTATTGTTTTCATTTCGAAGATTTATTAGTAGCATGCTGTTCTTGTTCTAATGTCTTTTTTATCCTACTGCATATCACAACTTCCTAATAACAATGAAGTTCTATACCATTCATTTTTTTCCATTCTGTTTGTTAATTTATCAGCCAAGTTTTGCCTATATTGATGGCTTATGTGAAATCAGAAGAACAAGTAAACAGTAATGAGCACCACAGCAGTGACTATAAATCACCAGAACTCACAGGCTTAATGGCAAAACCATTATATAGGTAAATATATAATTTAAAATATCAATTAACTATTTGGTATGGAAGTTTTCACAGAATTATCACATTTTCTTTATGGAATTGTCTTCCTATTTTTATTACATGAATGCTGTTTATAAAAGCAAGGGTGCTACAGATATAGCAAAACCAATAGTGACTGTTTTTTTCATTGTTAAAAGGCTGGTACTATGGAGTTTGACTTTGCAAAAATCTGATACAGAACATTTTGCTGTCAAAAAAATATGTATTATGTATGGCTTAATATTAGTTGCTAGGTTAGAGTTTGGTTAAACGGACTCCTTGAAGATATTTTCCTTTATTTCCACAAATGCAATGCAGAAGAAATCTCTGCAACTTAAGGGAAACTTCCCTCTTACACAATTCTCAATAGAGTATCCCCATTGAAAAATTTACTGTCATCTCATGTGTCTGTTTTGGCAACAGTGGTCACCACGATAGATAAAGTGTTGAAGCTATCCATTGAACAAAGATAAAATGAAATCTGAGAGGGTTGAAACCCCTGGTATACAACATGTAGCCCCCTGGCTCTTGGTGTGGGTTCTTTCATGTCATGGGCAGAGATGGCCACCAGTTGAACATATGTTTAGAGATGTGATGTGCTTCTATGTCTTTAGTAAATCAGCCCTACTGTTTCAGTGTTGCAAAAATGTTAAGGGTTAACTTAATGTCAGGTTAAAGGTTCAATTTACTGGAAAGAATGGGTTTAGTATTTTGGTTAGGTTAAATGTTTAGGATCATGTTTCATGGTTAGATAGTGGTAAATGTTAGAGAAAAGGTTAAGTGTTAACTTAGGGTATTAGGGTAATTTTTAGAGATTTAATGAAGAGAGGTTTATTTATTAGGGTCAGCTTAAAGGATAGTTTATGTTTGGGGCTCAGGGCTTGTGAAAACAGCAAACCACAAAAACATAATTGTAAACTGTTAATATTTTTTCCTAGTAACCCCACCAGTATAGCTGTGCTCTTGAATGAAAAAGTCCACCAAATGTTCTCATACTTATAGACATGCATGATTTAGGGAAAGAGATTCCCTTTGTTTGAAAATCCAGTAATTTGAAAGTTATATTAAGGCCTGCATCAAATATTAGACAATCTCTTAAATTACTGTTATTATTATTATTAAACAGGATTTATATAGCGCCAACATATTACGCAGCGCTGTACATTAAATAGGGAATAGTAATACTGTTGATGATTTCCCTGTAAATCTATTTAAAGGAATCGCACTTGATGAGAGCAGCCACTACAACTGTCACAGATAAGGAAGACTGTAATAAAAGTCAATTGTAATTCATAGAATTAATAAAATCTGTTTAGCCATTGTTTTTATTTCTTTGGTTCTAAAGCAGATCCTCAGGGCTGAGTTGGAAGACATTTCTCTGACAATCAACTTTAATTCTATTTATATGCAAATTACATAAATTCATCCATCTACAAAAGCGTTATTATTTCACCTTATGAGACCAGAATTATTGAGACAGATTGCAGGACTGGTTCTGAATTGTTCAAGTATACTGGAGGATCAAAAGCTACATTTAATTACTTATGCAGCTTGTTTGTAAGGTTGAAATGGCAACCAAAAGTATCATGACCAGCTTGTCAAATCCATCAGCAGCTGTGCACATGGCCGTTCACAAGGCCATGTACCTGGCTGTGCCTGATACTTGAAAGGGCAAGGAAGCAGGAGATGCATCCTCTGGCTTGTCCCTTCAATGATAATAACACACCAACTGCTGGGAGTACCAGAAGACTACATAAACTTTCTGGTCACACCAGACTCTTTCTATAGGATTGTAATCCCTTTGCCCTGCCAGCTCTGTTTCTTGTGTTATCTTGACTAAATAGTTTGCTATATCTAAATGTCAGTGCTGACTATTGCCTGTCTCTAACTATACTTCCATGCGCTCCCTTATACCTTGTACAAGGTATGTACCATCTGTTCTTGACTATTGCCTGTTGCTGACTACACATCTGCACTTCCTTTTTGGGGTGTTTTACTTGGATTAGAGATCCCCCATGGCTTAACTCCAGTACTCCTCCTGGACCTCCTAGATACCACCTTGACTGTCTACCTTTATCTGACCAGACTTAACCACTCAGCCCTGTATAAGGTGTGTATTGGGGGCCACAACCTTGTACCTGCAGTAAAAAATCATCATGGAGAAGACTGAAAAGGTGGTTAGACCCTTCACTTTGATTCACACAGCACTAACCCACAGGCTAGATTTTTGGGTGAATATCCTGCTGCCAGATTGGATCAGTTTCCAGATACAACTGCTTACAAAATGCTGGATAACCATGCTTGGTCTTGATCATGCATGAAAACCTGCAAAGGCTACCTATCACTAAAGCTACCTATGACATAGGCTTTCGTAGTAATATATAAAGTATAGACACTCATTACAAATATTCGGCTTTTTTTTTCTTCACTAGTCTCAGGCCTGTTTGTAAAAGAGTCTGCTGGATAATAAATAGTAGTTGGTATAGTCAACAACATTAGCAAAACAAAAACATTTTTATTTCAGTTTAGTAATGAGGCAATGTACTAATATTTCCCTCTCAGGGAGCATCCGAATGTCAGTTGGGGCTGATAAAGTTGCTATACTGGATTAATGAAGCACATTGAGACACCACGGACCATTTATGTTATAATGGCCTTTTCTAACTGTAAACATATGTTTTTAGGACTATGGAGTTGGCAATGGGATAGAAATTAAAGCCTCCAAAGATTATGTTGCTTAATATTACCATGCATTAAACATTCTTCAAAAAGTATACACATCAGGCAAAAATCCTATTTTTTTACCAAAATTTTAAGTATATTAAGCTGAGTCTAATAAGCTTTAAAGGTATAACTATGGTTGGTGTTGAAGTTTTGTGAATTGAGTCAGTTTTGTAGTAGTCTTAGGCCAGCTGTACATAGACAAACACCTCACACTAGGATGAGAGTTAACAACTTGATATTCCTAAGCAATGCTCAGATCAGGTTTAAATAATGGACCATGTATGGATTGCAAACAGGAGGATTCCCGGGGATGCAAGAATGATTGCAGCCCTGAGAATCCACTGCGATCTTGGGGCACTAGAGGTTAATTAACCTCTATTGCCAGGGGGGATCACAGTGGAACTGCAGATTAACTCTCAATGGAGTTTCTCCATTGAGAGTTCATCTGCGTTCCGTACCCACGGTCACCGGACTGTACTTATCATTATTAGGTACAGCCCAGGGAGCGCGGGAACTTGGTCACAGCTCATAGGAGGCACATGAGTGCTTTCAATCAGCTGTGACTGCAGATGAACTCTCAATGGAGAAACTCCATTGAGAGTTCATCTACAGTTCTACTTCAATCCCCGGGCACTAGAGGGTAATTTACCTCTAGTGCCAGAGGATCGCAAACAGGAGGATTCCAAGGGATGCAAGAATGATTGCAGCCCTGAGAATCCACTGCGATCCCGGGACACTAGACTTTAATTAAACTCTAGTGCCCGGGGATCGCAAACAGGAGCCTTGCAGCCCTGGGAATCCTCCTGTTTGCGATTCCTGGGCACTAGAGGTTATTTAACCTCTAGTGCCCCAGGATCACAGTGAAACTGAAGATGAACTCTCAATGGAGTTTCTCATCCGAGTTCATTTCATCCGAGTTAATTTCCCACGGTCACCGGGCTGTACTTATCATTGAAAACACAAGGGGGTTGAACCTAATACAATAAAAAAATACATACCAATTAAAGTGGCCAGTGAGTGTATATTTTATTAGGTCTCCAAATATAATTTCTTTTAGAAATGAAAATTTTGGATTACATTCAGCAACTCTGACATGGGTCGGAAGAAACCATATGTAACCCCTATTTCTTTATATGCCTTTTTCTGTCTTATATAGTTATAAGGGATTTTCTGTCTGATTACTTTGTTCAATATTATTCAACACTTGTACTGGAAATAGGGAAGATTTGACGGTAAAATGTGTTCAGCGGGTCTGAGCAAAAGGATCAGCTCCTTAATGCTTCTGATTCCACACTTATTAAGGAGCGTAAATTGCAATTCTCATGGCTTCATTATTTTGTAGATTGCTGCAAGTCCAAAAATTATATTGCGATTTCAAATAAGGCAAGTCTGGAGTTTTGCATTTTCCATTGGTATCTTAAAGTTAGACTCTAGGCAAAGACCCAAAATGTAGACAAAAGATTCACAAAGACACTTACAAATAGCTAGGCATATGTAAATTCTATTTAAATAACACCTTTATATATACAAATATATAAAGGCAATATTTACATTATACTTTTTTACTGTTCAAAGCAATAGTTACAAATCAATGTCGGGAAAAAATGTTATTTTAGTAAAATAGAGATGGGAACCACAAATAGGTGGTTTATTGGAGGTCACTGGTGGTGAGTGGAGTTCTATCTTTGAAAGATAGCAGAAAAAGAATAAAGAAAAATGTGTGACTAGCATATATACTAGTGGGAAAGCATATGTTTGTGCCTGGTTAACATTTCATTTTTAAGGCATGAGGTTTACCTTATATTGCACTAAATGTGAAGTATTACCAATCCCACACATAGTAAAGTCTGATTATACAGCAGCCAGCATAAACATGAAATAAATAAATACAAAATTCTTTTTGACCTCACATATTGCCGACCATTATTGTTTAAGGAAAGAGGGAGGTAAAAGTATGGGTAATGCTTAAAATCAAACATATCCTGCACAGGGCTATCCTATTAAATTATAAATGAGAGAAGGGGTCACTGTGTTAAATAAACAATGATAATACAAAGTAGGAGCTGGTATTTCTGCTCAAATAGCCAGAAGGGATCAGAAAATGTTTGAAAACTAAGTGACATAACCGTTAGTCTGTAAGTGGAAAGAAAGCTCTTTGAGAAGGAACTTCTGTTTTAGGTAGCAATGCGTTATAAATATTTATTGTAAAGTTCCAAGTGTATTAAATTACTATGGTAGGGAGGGGAATGCAATATTTGGATTAGATACATACAAAGGAATGCGATGGTTTTACAACCTAACTTTGTGATGATTGGGGATGAGTGAGTGAAATTTTTCTATTTCGGTCTCGCGGCGAATCAGGCCTTTCTCGCTTACACAACATGTAAGCGAGAATGGCCTTGTGATTTGCCACGAGGTCGTGTTCTCGCCGAACTCAGATGATGGCGAATCTCCATTGAGAGTTCATCTGGAGTTTGCCTGCAGTCACAGCTGATTACCCGGGTGCCTCCAATCAGCTGTGACGGCAAGTTCCTATGCTCCTCCTCTTAAGAGTCAAAACTGCCCAGATCAATAGGCAATCAATGGCCATTCCTAGTTCCTGCATCCAAGAAGATGCTAAAACACAACATTTATTCCCAAGTTTGCTATAGCAGATTTAAAAATTTCCCACATAGGTGAAGCAATCCCTTTAAAAACAATCCCTTCTGTTACTAACCGAATCATTATTTATGCATAATTTGCTTAAAATGGCAAGTTGAACACTCAAAAAGTAAGGCTGTGTGCACACATTCAATAATAAAAGACTGAACGAGCACTGTACATACAGCCCTGTGCTGCTCTATAAAGAGTGGAGAACAATGGAGTGGCATCCTGCTGCATTCTCCCTTTAACTTGCATTATGATTGTTCGTCGTTTGTGGATCCGCCAGGATGAATCAATGAACGACAACAAACAAGCGCTGTAAACGCGCCCGATTCACTTACGACACTAGTCCTGAGGCAACTATAGGACGAGAATTATCTGACATGTGTACGTAGCCTAACACCTGAGGTACATCTGTGTCCTACAATATTTTGACTGAACATATTTAAAGTAAAGAATCCCAGCTGACATTATTTTCCCTTCCCTTCAACCCTTTCAGAAATGGCGTTGCTGTCTATAGAACAGTAGCTTTAAAATATAAATGGTAAATTATCTTTCCAAGATAAAGTAGTTAATCTTTTTTTTAAGAAGCTTAACTTGAAATATTTCCACAAACAGTGCATTGTTAAGATCAGATGTTGAATTTTGATTATTCCTTGAGGGCAGTTAGGTGTTTATACAATAAGTTAAAATCTCAGACTTGCCATAAATTCAATGGGCCAGATTTATATAATGCTATCCAAGGCTGGAGAAGATACACTTTTATCAGTGAAGCTGGGTGATCCAAGCAAACCCTGGATCTGGTCCAGAAATCAAAACATTGCTGACCAATAATTATTTTACCACCTCCATACCTCTGCGGAACACCAATTTTCTTGGAGGAAACCCTGATAAAACCAATTTATTGGGGTTAAGTGGGGAAAATGTCCTCTAAATTAAAGGTTCATGGAAAGAATGCCCCCCAGGTGGCTAGAATAAAATCTTTTATGTCGAACTATGCAGGCAATGTGAAACTGGGCATTATTCAGCTACAGATAGAGGAACGCTGTGGTTCCACAGAAGTATGGCTGAGAATGGCAGACTGAATCACATGTTTATTACAGTACCTCTGTCTTCTGTTTTACTTATCACCTGGCAGATTTCCTGTCACTCTATTTTCCATCTCATTCCTATTTTGTAATATGTATCTATGTCTGCATGGATCATTCTTGTTGTTTTTTCCACGCCACACTTGATATTTCTTTTTCTTTTCATTGATATTGTTTTGCTTTCTATCCACTCTCTAGGCATTGCTCAGGCACATCAGAAAACAATTGCACGTACATGTACCGTGGCAATTCCTCTCCCCAGAATCTGAGTGCCTGAAGCAGCGAGAAACATAGGAGACTGAGAAAAGGAATACATCAGTATTCCAGCACTAGTTGTTCCTCAACTGTGAACCAGGCTCATACCCATTCTGCTACTGTAATATTTTTTTTATAATATTTTATTTGAAATGCAAGGGATTGAATTACTGCTATAATACCCCTCTCACAGATACAAAGTACATAAATAACGGTTTGAGCAGCCTATTAAACACTTTTTAATTTTGCTTAGTATTGGATGAAGGTAAGACAATTCTGCAGGCACGCATTGTCTCAACAGTTCCTCTTCATTATACTAAATATTCAATTACAAGTATGTAATCCTATCTCACATTAACCTCATCACTGCAGAGGAGACTCTGATGTACATATTGTTATTATCAGGAACAAAGAGCCGTCACTCAGTATAATTATACTGTAATATCTACTGGATGCATCTTGTCTTCGGAGCAGTAACAATGACTTCACTCGCAGATCCTAGACTACATTTTGATGAACGTGAATATGATCAACATAATTTTTCAGTGACAGCACTAGGTGACCTTGACTTAGGATGTAAAAGAAAACTTTATTTTTTGATTTAAATGATTGATAGATGTTTGTTTTCTTCTTTGTAGAAGGGATGACAAACATAAAGCTAACAAATAAAATACACTATGTATGAGTTACAACCACATTTTAATATTTTATTACCAGACTTATTTATTTATTCTCACTCCGCTTTACTTCCGTAGATTCCTGTGAAGGATTCCTGGATTGGGTCCCGTGCCTTGATTAGGTGACATTGCCTGCAGTAAATGGACAAAAAGAGTGTTGACCTCACTGCCGCAGCAATAAAAACAGAAGGGGAGGGTCTACCCTTTTATGTAAAGAAAACATTTTTGTTCAGGTACATTTTAAGCATTTTTAATACAATACAAAATAGAAAGATAAAGTACAAAATGTTAAATTGCATTATGAACCAAACTAACAGGAAGTTGTAAACAATACTGCAATAATGTAAAGGTGGTAACTAAAAACTTGGCACAGATACTAGAAAATAGGAATATTAAAGTCTGGTAAGTGGGGGATATTTCCTCTTCTGGTTATTCTACCTAAACTTAAAAAAAAAAAATTAAAGTCATCATAAATTTAGGAGAACCATGAAAGAAACAAACATAAACAAATGAAAAAAGAGAAAGATAAAATGGTAAAATAAAAAAAAAAAACTTATGTATTTAGGAAGGTAACACCTAACTGTGATCTTAACTAGTACAATTTGAAATAACTTGTAAGACAGTGTAATACCTTTATATTTCCTTTTTTTGTGATTCCTGTTCTAGGTACTAGGGTAACAACACTCACTGAAAATACTTTGTCTATAAAGGAACATACCTACCTACCTGTACCTGCAGTGGACTTAACTAGTACAGTTTGTAGTAACTTGTAAGACAGTGTAATATCATTATGTTTCCTTTTTTTGTGATTCCTGTTCTAGGTACTGGGGTAACAACACTCACTGAAAGTACTTCATCTATAAAGAAACATACCTACCTACCTGTACCTGCAGTGGACTTTAAAATAAAAAATATGTATGATTCACCAGAAGCGAAGATATCCCTAGGGGGATTTTTTTCCACAGCTATCCCAATTAAAAGGGGGATCAGACAGGGATGTCCGCTTTCTCCACTCCTGTTTGCACTAGCAATCGAACCCCTAGCCATCGCAATGCGAATGAATCCTGATATTAAAGGGATTAGCTGCGACCAGGTGGAACATAAATGCGCCCTCTTTGCGGATGATATTTTGATGTTTATCACCTCCCCAATCACTACTTTGCCCATCCTAATGAAACTTTTGGATGACTTTGCTCTGTGCTCTGGCTTGAGGATAAATAGACTTAAATCTCAGGCCCTTAATATAAATATTCCCTTAGGGATGCTAAAAGTAATACGGGAGTCATTTGACTTCAGCTGGCACATAGATTCCATTCAGTACCTGGGCATTCAGTTGACTCCCACATACAATGGTCTCTATAAGGCTAATTATACACCTTTGTTTAAAAAACTCTATGCAGATATTCAGAGGTGGTCCCTCTCCCCCCATCATGGCTGGGACGGATAGCTGCTATCAAAATGAATTTACTCCCTAGACTACTTTATCTGTTTCGTACTCTCCCATTTCAGGTACCCGTAAGGGAGCTTGAACTCCTCTAGTCCAGAATAATGAAGTTCATCTGGGCAGGGAAGAAGGCCAGAATCCGAAAAAACACTCTTTTTGCCCCCAAGCGAATGGGGGGTCTGGGGGTCCCACATCTGAAATACTACTATGTGGCGGCACAGGTCGCACAAGTCTCATTGAGCACCTTACACAGAGCTCGACCTCAATGGGTTGAATTAGAGAATCAGTACAGTTTCTTGGGTTCCATAGAATCTCTCATGTGGCGTAAAAAAAGTATGCGAGGTGCTGTGCAGTGCCCGGCTCTGTCCCATTCCATTCAGGGATGGGATAAATTTAGCAATCATCCGACTCTAACCTCACCTTATAAACCTCTAACCCCACTCTGGCATAATCCCGATTTTCCGCCATTTCTATGTCCATCTAACTTTACCTGGTGGATTTCCAAGGGTTTTTAAAGGGTGAAAGATCTGTTGGATATTCGCAAAGTGCTTACGTGGGACCATTTGGCCAGTAAATTTGAAATTCCTTTAACAGAACATTTCCGCTATAGACAATTGACCTCATATATCAACAAGCTAATTAAAGAAGCCCCGAGACCCATGCGCTCCTCTGCATTTGAAAGCACGTGCTCCTCCATAAGCTAGAGTGTTTTGGGATGAGGTATTTAATTTGATCTCCAAAATTGTGCAGCACTCGATTGGTAGTACGGTGGAGGCTGCCCTATTTAGTAAGCTTGAGGTGCCCCTTCCTAGACCGACAATGAAACTGATTAGATTGATATTACTGCTGGGCAGAATTTCACTGGCCAAAGCTTGGAAGTCACCCTCGATATCTTTGGACCCCATTTTCACGAAATTGAATTGGATTATGGTTAATGATAGACTAACTCATACCCTAAAAAATTCCTTGGACAAATTTGATGATATATGGGAACCATGGATCGTGTTTAGTAACACATAGATTTTGGCTTATGCTGATTTAATCTTGGGTATAGTGCATTAGAGATGTGTGCCTTTCCCACTTCCTCTACCTTCCCCTTCCCCCTTCCTTATGGTTTTCACATTTTATGTTTGTTGTTAATTTCACTGTATAACTGGGACACGTGATTTGTTTACTCACTGCTCACACTTGGTTTAGGATTGCTTTGTTTTTTATCAAAGGCTTTTTTGGTCTCATATGGTATGTATGCATCTGATTCTAAGGGGTTTTCATCCCATGTAAAACAGGATGAGGCAAATAATATGCTATGAGCATTGTTTGCAGTGAAACATGTTTTAAGTGTCTGCGTACACATAATGTGTTCTGTCCCATGTTATAACATTGGTTTTATTGTCCCATATTTTTGTACTGTAAACTTTAAAATTTTAATAAACATATTTAAATATAAAATAAAAAATATGTTTTTTTTTATACATTTGTATTTCTAAGCCTTGGATGAGGGCGCAGAAATAACCAGCAGTGTTTTTCAGGTTTCTTAAGACAACGAAAGCATTACACTAATTACTATTCTACAATATAATGCTTGTATCTTAAATGAGCAAATCACTGCCATATACAGCTGTGTGACTAGACTGTGACTAGCAAGCCTCTCCAAAGCAGAAAAAGACAACTTGAAATGAAATTGGACACACACTTTAAATGCTGCTAGTACTGTTCGTTTCCATTGTAATGCTGTCATGGATCATTTCACTTTTACAAAATAGGCATTACACAGCTTTAAGTTAGAAGAAATTGTTCCAAGGTCTTCTGTTCATTCAAGAAGTTGAAGATTATGGTGGTTTTATTGCAAAAATAAAATTGTACCCTGATTGAATCAAAGCATCATATATGATGAAGATGATATGATTGTAAAGGTTCAAATTACATTTTCTTAAATTGATAAAAATGAGCATATTGAAATGATGTCAGGATGACATTAGATGCTCAAGAAATAGGACTGATATGGAAAAAAAGTGCTGCCGAAAACTTTCTGTGCTTATTGAAACAAGAACAATTTAAGTCTTGCAATATTTGACAGCATCTTTACTTTCTTGGGATTTTTGGACAATGTACTGTATATTTGATAAGCATAGAATGAAAGAAAATAAATCTCATCTGCTTTTCTCTTGTCAGTGTCAACTACATAGCTGACTACTACATATTAAATATAGTTGACAGGTGAAATCAGCAGAAGCTGAACAAGGTATGAAATATGAGATTCCTGCAATTCCATGCCCCATTACAACTTTCCTATCCTCAAGTGAGTGGCAAACATTGTCGTCTTCACCCTTTTCATACTTTAAATTTGATGTGTACTATGTTAACATGAAATGAAAAACAGAACTACACTCAGTAGCTAGTAAAATAGAAAATGAATTATATTGCATGTTAAGGTGTAGAATTTATGCAACAACCTTATTACTATTTTACATTGTTAATCATTTTTTTCATTTAAATTACGGGGCAAATATGTTTTACATTAACATATTACTGATATAATCCATGTAATATTGTTAGAATCAAATGCAGATTACATAGTTATGCTATGACAACCTTAAATAAAAACATCATCATAGCTAATTTTATATTTATGTAATTGTAATTTGGACAGTATTAGAGCCATTTCTCTAATAAACCCTACCATTAAACACAACTATCTTTGACTTTGTTTGGAGTTGATATCTAAAAGGCATTTGACTGCATAGAGTGAAGTTTCTAAAATGCTACTCTTCAAGAAATTGGTATACCCTGATACACTTGAAAAAATAATGGCTTTTTATAGCTACCCTCTATAACTGTTGCAAATTATTAGTAATGGAATGTGACAGAGCTTACCTCTACTACCATTTTCTACATCCTTGCAATGGAATACTGATATTAGAAACTTAAGTATCAGTGATCATCATCCCAAAATGGGTCTTATTGCCACTTATTGTGACATGTTTCCAATATCTGATTCTTGTTAATAAAATTCCAACAAATATACGTGTAAGTGACCCCCCCCCCCAAAAAAAAAAAAAAATCAGCAGCCTTTATTATTATCCTACTTGACTCAGGGTTGCTTCTGATCTGATAACTTTCACTTTCAGTTGTTACTCCCAGACTGCAATATGAAATCCTAGTTTACCATATACAAACTAGAGGCTTAGGCCAGAGTATTCTGCATTACTGATCTCTATATTGAACAGAAAATATTTTGTAGAAATAAATTGTGGCTTCATTTTGAAGAACTGAACCCTTACCACTGGTGTATTTGCTTCACCTTTCCACATTACCATTTCACATTGCTTTTCTCTGGTTTCTGTTTTTCTCACAATTTTGATTTTCTAGGCCCTGTGACATCAGTATTAAGAAACCCTGTCTTTTCCAGTACTAGGGATGCAAAGGACTAGACTAGATCTGCAGGTGTTCTTTCACCTGGGAACATATTACTTGTTCTATCTCCTATTCCATACTACTACTTTTCTAATACCACCCCACCCCTTTCCATTACCCAGCAGTTCATGTATCTGTTTTATTACTTTTATTTCTTTGCTATGATTTATGGAGTGATTTTACTAACAATAAACCAATGAAATACTCTTTGGCAGGCTTTATTATTCTTAACTATTTAAACATTAATGCAATTAGTACATTTTGTAATTCACCATGTACTTTCTTGGTAGTAAGGTTTAATGCTTGTGACTATTTACTTGCACTGTTCCATAGTTATGTTTTTGCAAACTTTTTGATAAAATGTAATCCTAAAAAGTCAAATGTTACTGCACAAAACTTTACAAATTGATAGGAAGTTGGCAGTCAAATGAAGGCACCCACGTGGAGAAGAGTGCTTTCCCTAGAGTTAAATAATAATTTATTATTAATAATAATAATAATAATAATAATATTAATAGTAATAGGCATTGTCATCTGTTATCTGGATGATATCAATCAGTCAGCAGAGATTAGCACAGTATATTTCCCATAAAAATAAGTCAAGTTAATATCACCTAATTGTCAGGATAAGTTCAAGGATTGCTGCTAAGCCATTATGCCAAAAGGTAACCAATGAAGAAATTTGGAATGAATTTATTAAGCAGAATTTAAATTTTGGGGAGCTCTTGGTCTGTGTAAAGCACAATGTTTATGGTTACAAATTGTTTAAGGAATAAATACATTGTAACTGTTAGGAGATGCTCATCTGTCGGGCAACTCTGTGCTCTGTTCCATAGTAGTATGAAATACTGTTTATTTGGTCCAAAGATGTCATTTGCAGCAGCCAGGATAACTAAGATAGCAGATGCCTCTGCTTCCCTAGTTGTGCAACCTGATGTATTTTTGCATCCTAAGCATCCTCAGCACCCATTGTTAGGCTGCACACAGCTGAAGGGTATTCTAGAGGCTAATCAGCTCCTGACTCAGTCCTGCACTCCTATTGGCTGCTGGGATTTTAAAGCCTTTCTGCACCCAATCATCAGTGCCTGTTGTAGGGTATCATTGGGCTAATCAATGCTGAAGTGTGTTTCCTCTGATTTACTGTTGCTGACCTTCCTGTTCCTGACCTATCGTTTGTATGCAGCCTGGACCGACCTTTGCCTGTGACCCGACTCTGCTTGTGTTTTGCCCTTGTGTACTTTGTTTGGTGGACAGATATTCGGTGTATGACCTCTGCTCTGTATTCCAGACTTGTCTCTTGTGGACTCTTGGTACTGCCAGCCCATCCTCAGACACCATCCCTTGCACTGTAAGTCCTGGGGGCAACCAAGTGCTGGGAGATGCAACCAGTCTGTAGGGGCTTACTAATGGGGATGACTGCCGTGTTAGATTGGGGGACTGGGACTGGTGTCTGGTGCTGACCAGAGCCTTACAGTAACATCCAATTGTAAATTGTTGGCAATTTAGAAGTCATGGAGGAGCTTCATGACTACAAGAAACAAAGTCACAAAAATTTAATAGGATATTTACTTGTGTCTTGTCATGTGTGACTGTATTTACTGTATGGCCTTTGTAATGACTTGGGCTGTTTTTGCATTTTTATAGTAGAAAACTTGAATAGCCTAAGAAATCAAAATTGAAGTCACCTGTTGATTCTGATAGTAACACTATCTGTCCTAGGATGACAATGGTCACGTACTTATATATAGAAATGCAGCATTTTTACCCTAGGTTAGAAATTATGTTAAGACTGAACAATACTTTTTCCTAATCTAGATAGGAAAATAAGATTGTGTGGGATAACTTCTTAGAGTTCTCAGGAAAGCACTAGCTTTGCAGAAGACTTAAGAGGATATGTTTTTAATAAGCAGATTTATTAAACCGTAAATAATGGTAATTTACCAGAAGAATGGGAAGCGAATATCTTAACTCGACTCCATGTTAGTTTAGTTTGTTGTTTGTTGCTGACATTCCATCATCGTGTAGTCATTAGCAAGAATACTGAAATAAAAAGAACATGAACACATTTTGAGATTTTTTTTAAGATAAATATAAAATGAAGAATGCCAGAATGAGTTCATATAAATGTACAGTCATTTTTACAGCAAACAAATGCATATTTCTACAAAGAAACTGGTTGACTCACTGGTTGAAGAACCAAAAATAACACAGAAATTCAATGAACAAACCAAGCCTCCTGACCTATGATTAGCTGTCATGATAGCTACCCAGTGCAACAACTCATTTAATGCAGATGGATTACTTGGTATGCATGTAGATAGAGAGCAAGCTCCTGCAATTACAAACAAATCACAACTCCTTTGTTATCATCTGCTGTTCCTTTTCCCCATGTCACTATGTTTTATTTGCAGTTAGCTTTTCTATTCTGCTTTCAGGGCTTGTCACATTTGTTCTTTACCATACTTTACATTTGTCTACAAGAATAACAGAGTACCAGAAATACTCCCTGCCACTGGTTTATGGTATAATTTGTTATAACACCTGTGTCCTGTTTTCTCACTCTTAGGGGCAGAACTGGATTTTTAGAAATAAAAATGTATTTGCCATCACCATACTAGCTCTATCACTTTCAGTGTGTCTTGTCAATTCTGTAATCATCTCTATAATTCTGTAATCAGACCTTGGTATAATTAGACAGCTGATGGTGATAACATATATTAGTAATGCTGCTCACAGCATCAGTAGGAATGCACTCTCATAATTCCAGGGAAATTAATCTATAGGAAATCCATGCCTACTAGGACAATGCTTAGTTTACTACAACAGCATTTTTCCCAAAACTGTTTTTTAATAGGTGTAACGGGGTGTTACCATGATAAAAGTGTTTGGGATACCATTAGTATGGAATGCATGCAGTGCATTTTTACCAGCACAATGTGCCCCTAAGGTGATATCAAGGCATTGCTCTTTCACAGCCTTAAGAAACCCTTGGGGTTTATTCACACTTTATTGTCTCTAATAGAAATGAATGCGTAAATTAACCCTTTAGAGGATATTCTTTCATTCTCCACATAAAAAGTATAAACATAAAGTTGCCAGTAAATCTATGCCTACTTAAAGCAACCTTTACATATTGTACAAAAGCACTAACCAGTTTTACCTATACTGGTTAGAACGGGTCCACAATCTCACTGGATTATGGGATTATAATGTATTGATAAGGTGAAGCGGGACTGTTGATTTTAAAACACAAGTTTGCCCATTCTGTGACTGGTATAAGCCAACGAATTCAGCTTGATTAGTTATATCTGTGTGTTATGGATATCTAATAGTAGTTAGTCACATACCTGTTCTTGTAATGTTTCACCGCCTTCTAAACTACCTTTTCAGTAACAGGAAGATAAATAAAATTTTACTATGCATTAAAAGTCAGCAGCTAAACTCCGCCTGTAACCAATCCTCCTGGCTGAAAATTCAAGCGTATGGCCCTGCAGCTTGGGAGGCTGTAAAATGTCTTCAAAATGACAAGCAAAAGTCCAGTAGAATTTGTCTAGCTACTACCAAATATACAATGACCCGGATAAATGAGAATCTTAACAGACATATATTATAACACAACACTGGTGATAAAGTCACTGCACTGAGGTATGTTGATGTATCAGATAACAAATTAATTTCTTAAGACTTTTAGTTTTTCCAAATGTATACCAGTTAAAGAATACCCTCTTACTGTAGAACAATTCTTAGTGATCCAGTTACTAACTTCAGTGTTAGAAGTCCAATAGAGAGTACCTCCATCTTTTGAAAATGTGCAACGTTCATAAGGTGTGAAAAGATGGAAGGTAAAGTACAGTTACCATGTTCAAAAATTGTTGTGTCTCTAATGCTAGCAATTTGTTCAGGTTGGGGTAACAATCTAAAAGATCCCTTGCTTACAAAACATGCATATAGCTATACCTTGGTGCATGGTACATAACGTCCCTCAATAATTAGCAATACAATAATTTAGAAAAGTACATATAGGTTAAGAGCAATGTATAAACAGTTTAAATAGTAAAATCTACATTACTGTAATCTATGTTCATGAGCTTAAACACAGTTGTTGAGGAAATAGAGATTTGAAAATTGTGACAACTTAGAAATGCTTGAAATAAAATTTAACAGATATCATTACATTTTATTTCAATTTATAATAATAATATTAATAATCATTTTTTTAATTAAGTTTCATTTGTGGAGTACAAAAGAAAATACACAATATGCAGTACATAACATAATAACATTATTTGCAGTCAAAATTATCAACAATAATACAACAAAAATAATAACAAGAGTCAAACAATACATTACCAAATTTATTGTAGGGCATTCAAGTAGTCCGTAGACTCTCTAAACATGGTCCAATAAAACGATCTCTTATTGCTGGTCTCCTCTGTGCCTGCAGTCAGGTCTTCTATCACGTATAAATGATTGACACGTTTCAGCCATTGGCATTTGCTTCCACATGGCTGGGATGCAGGCTTTTGCTGCGTCCACCAAATCTGATCAATAGAGATTTGCGGTAAACTTTTCTTGAAATCGTGTTAAGGTGCAACAAAAAAAAAAAACAACTTCAAAGAGAGTTGGGATGTCTGTAAACTAATAATAATAATTTTAACCTTCTTAATCTACTTTAATATACTGCTGATCCTCCAAGATTCTGGATCCCAAACTGCAGTGCTTTGGCACTTGCTGTGTGGAACTTATATAACAGAAGTCAGTAAGGGTTCATAATGGTGATCCCTACTAGCTTCATGTAACATGTTTCTGGCTGTTTACTGTCTTCTGCAACAGGTCTTAAGCCCTGTAGTATGTCTGCAGTTTCTGGCCATTATTTTATTTTAGTATCTGTCCACGGTCCCTGACAATGCTCTCTACAAAACATACTGTGTATGTGACCAATTGATAATGTCATAAGCCGACTGTTAGTGCCCTCTAAATCTTGTCAGTTGAAACCTATTGCTTTAGGTTAACCGTTATCCGGCACCAACGGAGATTGGTTACCACGGAGATTGGTAACATCCATACAAAAGTTACTATTAAAATAGTACTAATACAATTATAATAGTATTCAATACTATTGTTATAAATCAATAGAGGTGCAATAGCAATGCAGTACTCTATATGTAGAGTATGACCAGTTACAAATTTTCTTATAGCCTAAATAAAATACCTGTACCCTAAAATCAGAATGTCTTACAAAAACACAGCAAAGTATAATGACAGTGTTAGAAAGAAAGTCCATACTCAATTGTGACTAGCCAAGAAAGCAGTAAAGATCCTAAATATGGAAGTTTCGGTTTGCTGGGAACATATGGGAGCCAAGGAAATGATGTACAAAGCATGTCTGAAACTCTGATTTTTTTTTTGGCCAGTTGCTTGAGTTCCAGATAACAGGTAGTTCACTGTAGTTGTGCATGTTCCTTAAATTGCTCTGCTTCGGTGTTTATCAGGTAACCTGAATGTTCTTCCCATTTTTGAAGTCTACAATAAAAGTCTAAAATTTGGGAATTACATTCCTGGCCCTTTAATAGCTTCATTTTCATAAAGAATGGAGTTAAAGTACATTTCTTTATGTAGCAATTCTAATAATGTGTTCCAAGGCCACTTTCTGAATCTCTTTACATGAGCTGACTCTTTCTTCTTAGAACCAAAAGGTCTTTTCTCAGTTTATGTTCCTCTGACACTTTCACCAAAGTTTTTATTTTCTGACACCTTTACTCAGCTTTGGTTGCACTAGTATCCTATGTAACCTTTCTACCACTGATGTGGGATAAGGTACTAAAACATAGGGATGCCACAGATCTTTTGGTCACATAGGCAAAGAGGATTTTTAAATATGAGGCTCCCATAACAGATCACTTCAGCAGGCACGTTAAGTTATTATTATTAATAATAAACAGAATTTATATAGTGCCAACATATAACGCAGCGCTGTACAATAAATAGGGGTTGCAAATGACAGATTAATACAGACAGTGATACAGGAGGAGACAACCCTGCCCCGAAGAGCTTACAATCTAGTAGGTGGGGGAATTTACACATCTTAGGAAGGGGATAAGTAAATACGTTAAGTAAATATGACCCGTCACACAATACAAAATATAATAATTCCAGCCCATTGTGAAAGATATGTTACCATTTTATCCAGGCAGACTAAACACAAACTGTAGGCTTTTAAAGATAAAACAACATGTTTAAAGTGTTTAAAGCTGCTATTTGCCCATTTCTGGAAAACAGACATCAGAGAGAGAGGAAGAAAAAAAGTTTATAACAGCCTGTATGCCCTTTTATTCCCTGTACATACATCAGATATATGCTGCTGGAAACAATGTTTTGTGATTGTTTCCAATGACACAAGAACAAACCAGTGCTTTACACGCCAATCTTGTGTTTTATAGAGAGGGAGAGGACAAGTAAATGGAATCCTGCAATGCTCTCTTAAAACAGATTTAAGAAAAAAGTACAGTGGTCATCCTTGCTTAATTGTTCATCAATTCAGAATGGTGGAATAATGAACAATATCAGGGCTGCTGTGCATGTGCAATAGTTTTGCCTGAGATGAATATGACCACTCATATTCACACATAATCACTCACACATCTTGTGTGTTCAAAGCTTTATATAGCAAGATTGATGCAGTTCTCAAAGTTTCTGGATGTATCAATATCCTAAGTTTGTTCCAATCAGTTTAAAACATTTATGTTTTAGCTAAATACAATTATGTCCATAAAATTGTGTTTAGTTTGCACTTTTTTGTGAAAAGCTTTCTATGCTAAATAAACCTAAAAATACATGTTCTTTAAACATAGTCATTGTGTGCTACCTTAGAGATGTAGGACATTTTTTTATTCATTTATTTTGTTTGGCTGCTGTGGGTATCAGCTAGTGGAATTTTATGTTAGAACCCCACAAGTAAGTTACCAACTGTTTATGATTACTACCAACTGTCAAAGATGTCAGTGTTTAATTACCATCAAAGAGATTGGTGCAAAAACTAAGACTCCAAATCTGGTTGTCCTAGTCCCAAAGAATTCAACCGCTTAATTGACCACAGACGTGAAATGACATTAATGGTTTTATCAGGCAACAATCTGTCTGTGTCTTATATGTGAAGCTGTGTGTTCAGCTGTAGCCATCCCATCAGCATTCTCGAATAATTCCAGTTTTCTGGACAGTAGATCCTAAAACCTCATAATAGTAATTACTGGGTTTAATGCTCACAGTTTTATCTAAATAGGATGAAAAAAAATCCTGCCATAGTAGATATATTATAATTTTTTATATGTCATTAACTAATATGTTGTATGTTCTACACAACTATCATTGATGTAATTTAAATACAAGTATTTTGTAAATCAAAATAAAAATATAATGTAATCATGGTAATGTATTTCAGCAATGTCAAATATTTGCATGTCAACTTTTTCCTGTCTTGTACATTTTGATATATCATAGGAGGATCTGGATTATCTGACCTTAACAAGTGTTGACACTTCCCACACATAAAGGATGCAACATAACATCTGTATTTCCTATGTATCACATTCCTATTCAAGCACACCTAATCACACACAGGGGTTTTCTATGAAGTCAGTTCAAAAACACTTAAAAGAAATACTTTGATCAACTTATCAGGGGAATTATCTTCTTAACTTACCCTGAGGAACATAGAGTCTAATAATTAGAAACAGGCTGGGTTTTTGATTCTTGGCAAATGTGTCCTAGAAAAGGCAGAGATCTTGCGTACAGAAATATCTAAGTAAAATGATTACATAATTCTGCTCTGACCTTTCCTCTTATGCTACTCCTTCCTCCATTAAGAGCTAGTCACCTCTTCTGTTTTATGTCTCTTAGCTTCATATATTTTCTCCATTATCACATCTTCACACACCTACATAGCTAATTAGGCACTAATGAGAAAAGGAATGGCCTGACATAATATACCGTCCCTCATTTAACATTGTATTTGTTAGTCTGGCCAGAACTGTCCTTTGATAAATCCAGTGCATTTGTATTATTTAAGTGTGTGCTAGTTAGTGCACAGCTTCTGGCATATCCTACACTTTAATAAAGATTAATGAAACATGATTTGTCCATGTAATGTTAAGGGGCCTATTCATTAACTGGTAAATTATTCAAAGTCTCCAGTCTGCAAGTTTGAACTGTGTACATTTCCTGCAGTTTGTATTTAACAAGCAGAGAGATACTGTATGACGGCAATGTCCCTATTGTTTTTCTATTAAAGATATATAT
>NC_092860.1:106735879-106757847 GCF_032062135.1 Pyxicephalus adspersus | reverse complement strand
TGGTGTTCAAATTCGGGTTGTCCTTATATTCGACCCGAAAATGGCTGTTCGAATTTAGGTAGACCCGACCCAAAAAAACGAGATTCGACTGTAAAAATTTGGATAAAAAATGTGTTAAAAACAAATTAATTTTAAATTAATTTATTGAGTGTTTTTTTTTTTTTTTACAGGTTATCCTACAATGACATGATATCTATTACTCTGTAACACACTTTCCAGCACAGAAATACTATGATACATTTGTTACATTTTTCTTTTATCCACTGCGAGAAAAACGTTAAGAGTAAGAGATACTTGCCGGCCAGGCATCTTCTCAATGATGGCAGCAGAGTCTGCAATCATTGAGAAGAGTGTGTGATCCCCTGGGCACTACACGTTAATTAACCTGTAGTGCCCCAGGGATCGTAGTGGAACTGCAGAGTTCATCTGACGTTCTGTTCCCACGGGCACATAACCATGGGAACTTTGCGGTCACAGCTGTGACTGCAGGCGATCCCCGGGCACTAGGGGTTGAATGGGGCAAGCTTCCCCATTCATCACATCTAGTGCCCTGTTTTCTTGGATAGAGAAACTCTATCCAAGAACACATACTACTAGTACAATGGGGCAACAGCAATCAGGATCACTGTTGCAGCCCTGCAGTATGTGTTCCAGGATAGAGTTTCTTTATCTAAGAACACAGGACTCCCTGTGTTCTTGGATAGAGAAACTCTATCCAAGAACACCTACAATTAGTAAAGGGCTGCAAGTAATCTGATTGCTCTTGCAGCCCTTAATAGTCCCTAAAAATAACCCGGATTCTCCCTCCATTTACTTCAATGGTGTTCGAATTTGGCATTCAATCACCCGAACAATATCTCACTATTCGAACGAATGGCTGTCCAATCAAATAGTGGGATATTCGACCAACACTATGTATGTGTATGTATATCATACCTGTTCATTCAATAGGCTGAATATAAAAGAGTTAAAAAAAATGTGTAAAGTTGCATTGGCTTTATGAGGGGGTGTGTATGGGTGTAGGGGCATAAGGACATAAAGAAAAAACTGTCACTGCACAATGCTGTACCATTAGGGTTTTTATCACCCTTATTTTGAAAGTAAAATAGTACATAAAAGTTTAAGTTTCATTTGTTCATCAATAAGGATTGACATGTTTGGTGTGTGTTGACACAATCCTTTATCATCCATTGTTGGGAATTTATTGTTTGTATGCACTAAAATAGGTTATGGTGTATTTTTCCACTAGGTTTGATAAGCAGTTGCGTAATTTTTATGTCACATAAACATTTCCAGCTGTTATTTTGTTTACTATTCCACAAGTCCCTAATTTTTTTAAAAAATTATAACAAAAAATATACTAATTTATAAAGTCAATTTTTTTTGTTCTATCACCATAGTTGCCGGGCATACCATAACTGAAATTATGCATCTAAAGATTTGTTCTGGTCAGTAAATAAAAAAGTCCTAAAGCCAATGGGTCAGGATAAGTAGGCAGTAAACTAGAACTTTCAGCGATCTGCTTTGAAAGTTCTCATATGTACTTTATAAGAGACTTACTTTAAGGTTTTTGGGTGTTACTCTAACACTATAAAAACATTTTGACCGACTTACACTCTATACAACGTCCATATAAACCAATGAGCCCATGTCTTTTAAAAGTCACTTCTATATTTGTCAATCATGTCTTTATCCTATGCCAGTCTAGGGGTTATATGCAATGTGGACCGGAAAAAAAACATCACTGCATTGGCTTCTACCAATATGTTTCCTGGGTGGAGTGTTGTCTGTAAAGGATGGTTGTTGGATTTTTTGGGGAGTTTATTATAAAATGTTTTGCATGGAGATTTAAATTTCCATAACTGTACTGTTTGTTTTAGCTTTTTTTGGTTTTACTGTATAGCAATGTGTCTGAGCTGTCTTCCCATTTCCTGCAGTGTACAAGTGCCAAGTAATATGACATGTCTGAGCTGGCACTCATTTTATCTGCTTATAAAACAAACATGAAATATTTAAAACTTAAAGTAAAAGTTGTTATGCTGGCTGTGATTATTGACTGTCATAACAAACCCTGACTGATGAGCATCTTGGCATTACTCTGCTTTTTACTATTCATTCAGCGTATAGTGTGCCAGGTAGCTGGAAGGGGTTAAGTGGAGCCTTATAAAATACAGATATGTTGCCAGCTGTAATCTTTTACGTCCCCCTAAAATAAAACAAAGCTTTTAATGGAAGCCATGAAAGTAATATATGAATGGTCAATAAATAGTGTTTCTAAAAGGTTTACATCTACCAATAAAGACATATAATAGAAAACATCTCGTCATTACTGCCCTATTTATTAGGAGAGAAGACATGTAATGGAGTAGTATCTGTCAATATTTAATGTTTAATATTGGATGTCTTCACTTTTAAAAAATTACAGCCTAAATGATAAATATGAAATGAGAAGATCATTCTAAAATAGATGAACAGCAGCAAGAGATTCCTTTTGTGATACAAGGTCTCTGAGGACTATATTTAAAAGAAATGGGAAGTCATATGGTGAAGACCTAATTTCGCTGTGGTTATAGCAGAAGCAATCTTTCATATTAAATATTAACTGTTTGCTTATTTATGTCATAATGTATTCTAAAGAAATTACAAAGTCCTCTGCTGCTGAACTACAGGTTACTAATCTATATCCACCTCCAGAAATCATTTATGTCTTGTTGCTGTTTTTTTTTTCCTGTGCGCTATTAATCAAGTGTGGAGAGGTATCTGGGATCATTGGATAGCTTACATGTCTAGTGCCACCTTACTGGCAGGGTGACTGTGCTGAACTGTGAGCAGTAGAACAGTAGAGATATGGTGCCTGATTTATTAAAGCTCTCTAAGGCTAGAGAGAATACACTTTCATCAGTGAAACTGGGTGATCCCGCAAACCTGGTCCAAGATTTACTTTGAAAATATCCATTCCAGGTTTGCTAGATCACCCAGCTTCACTGATGAAAGTGTATCCTCTGCAGGCTTGGAGAGCTTTAATAAATCAGGGCCATTGTCCTGGTCTTCCATGCACTAACCCGCCCCTTACCTCTGATTGGTGATTGGTTACAAAGGCTGGCAGAGATTTTAGACTCCTCCTTCTGGCCCCCACGGAAAGATGTGGTTTGCAGTCCCTGTAATGATCTCACAGGGGCCAAAAAGAGGAATGACATAGTACAATTGTCTTAGTAGTTAAATAGAAAAAATGACTAAGGAACACTACTCAAGGGAAGGAGAGGGGGTTTGAGGGCACTATAAAGAAAAAATCCTGGTTAGGCTTCATGGTTGCTGAAAAAATATTAGAACAGCAGTTGATGCCATACCTGTGGAAAACTGGAATATAGAATTACAGGATTCTAAATATTTTTTTTAAATGATAAGTTAAGAAAAAAGCATCATCTTCCCCTGTCTCTAAGTCATTATTGCATATATTATATATAACGCATTTGTGATGTGGTGAATAATTTTAGTTCAGAGCAAATCTAAAAGCTTTAATCTTTTTTACAGTTGGGAGCAAAAGGGAGATCTGATAAATTATGTAAAAAACATTGGCTTAGGCTGTCATCTCATCCATCATCTTAGCCATCTTTACATCCTACATCTGACAGGTGAAAACCTCATTGCTAATAGAAGAATTGTCCTCTTCAAGTGACCAATGGCCTAAGTTAGCCTTGTACAAACATTAGCATGTTCTGAAAACTGCTTTTACCCCATTTACATCCTGGTTCATACCGGTAGTTAACAATTAATTTGTAATACTTAAAAAATGTATAATGCAATAAGAAAGAGGTAATATGCAGTCACAGTGCCTTATATTTCTAAAGTTGTTTTATTGGGCCTACTTTATTGAAGCTCTCCAAGTCTGCAGGGGATTCACTTTCATCAGTGAACCTGGGTGATCCAGCAAACCTGGAATGAATCTCCTAAAGACATTTTCTATTTGTTAGCAAATATTTTTAATCCTAAAGCAGATTCATTCCAGTTTTTTGGATCACCCGGTTTTGATGATGAAAGTGTATCCTCTCCAGCTTTGGGGAGCTTTATTAAATCTGGCCAATTGTGGGAGTAAAAGAATTCTCAATCTTTTATATTTAGTTAAGTGTTACAATGTACACAGAATGGGAGAGATGAAGATGGTTTCACTACCTGGTGACTATTACCAAATGTACAACACTATGTAATATGTTGGCACTATATAAATACTGTTTATTGTTAATATTATTATTATTAATAATAATAATAATAATAATAATATTGATACTAATCATAATAACAAACAGTAGAGTTGAACTCCAGGCAACAGCCTAATACATAACAATTGACATATTATTACTTATATGACCAAGAATTTGTATTTCTGTCCATCCATTTTCTGACTTTTCTTATTATATCTTCCATACAGCACAGCTTTAGAGACCTTTTCTCACCTGTAGAAAAGAAAAATGTACAGGTCTTGTCCCTCCCCTAGTCTGTAAGTGGACAGTTAAAGAAGAAGCAGTAAAAGCTATGTGCTCTGTACCTTGTGATTTCCTTTTATCAGTATCTTCTTGTGCTGCTTCTCTCTCCCCCAGTCTTCTGTACAGGGGCTACAAGAGGCTGATACCAGGTGACATTCAGGTACATACACTGCATTTAACATGAAACCTTTATTGATGTAAAATAGAAATGAATGCAGCTCTGTATAAGTAAATACATATATCCAGATTTTCTTTGTAAAAGCCTCACTAGCCTAGTTCACTAACCCTTTGGTGGCCTCATGTTCTATAAGCAAACTTTCTTTTTTTTTAGTTGCGAAAAAATTTGCTGTTTTAGGAAAAAATGTTCTACTTTCCAATATGTATATTTAATAGCATGGTAAATAGTCACATATTTTTTCTTTTTATTTTGGTAAATATTGCATTGTGTTCATTACTAACCTCGTGTATACATTGCATTCAGGTGAAACAGGATTGTTTTTGAAGAGGGCAAACAGAAGGAATATTTCTATGACTTAGTATATATTGTTACCAAGCAACAAGAGTATTTATGAACTTGATGCATGTACAGTTCATGGAAATATATTTCAGAAGCTAAAATAGTATTGGAATAAAAGCTCTGCATTGACCACTAACCAAAAATTCATGCTTTTGTAAAACAATGCAGAAAATACAACCTACATTAAAAGGCCAGCTGTAAAAGCTTCATGACATTCTCATCATACTAGTGGGACATGTATTGATTTCTTGGAATTCACATGTTGTGGATGATTTTGTTATAGATTTTAAAGATTACAACTTTTGGGGGGTATTAAATAATTATTAGATGGAAAATAGGTTTGCAATTTTACACTGTCAGTACCCTAACTAATGCCTGCACCATACCTGGGGCTGTAATTATATAGTATTCTGTCCTAGGCATACATTAATATGACATCCTTTTGTATAAGTCCTACTCCTTGTGTCATGTGTTTTTTTTTTTCAAACTTCTTCTAATGTACAATTAGAGGCAGCATGCTGTCTGCCTATATCTAGACTTGCTTTTCAACTATACAGACAACCAGCCAAGGCAAAGCAAAGATGATTTCATGTTTCCTGAACTGTAAACAACCTTCTGACTTGACTCCGCATCTACTTTACTCCATTTTCCCTGCACTTCTCCTGCTGAATTTATTAACGGTCCACAGAGGAAAATAGAATACCAAAAAATATACCCCAGTTAGTGCTGACCACTTTAATCTATTTACTGTAGAAAATGACCATTATTATTATTATTATTATTATTATTATACAGTATTTATATAGCACCATCATATTACGCAGCGTTGTGCAAAGTCCATAGTTGTGTCACTAGCTGTTCCTCGAAGGGGCTCACACTCTAATGTCCCTACCGTGGTCATATGTCATTTATACACATATATATATACACAATATTATTTATTTACAATATTTTGCCATTATGGTAAATACAGCTGTGACCATACCTCTGTTATTATACTCACCACTATATCCCATCATACACCAATGTGGTATATCGGGGCAGGGGGTAAATTGTAACCTGGGGACCTGTACTTCTAAAAAAAAAAAAAAAAACGCTCCTTATTAGCAATTTATTAGTATGTTTGGGAAGTGTCTTTTGTTTCTAGTAGAGTTGGCTGTTGGTGGGGAAGAATGGGTAGGGTGTAGTCTCAGTGGCTTCAAGAGTTCATGAATACAGAATAATAATTGTGCATCTGTTAAATGTTTATGGTAAACAGAAACTTTTGAAAACATATATGAACATTATGAAGCACTTACAGCATACATTTACCTTAAAAAACAAAAACAAAATTCTACATAAAAAAACATTACAAGTGGAGGGAATAAATATTCCTTGATAAACAAATATGCCTAGTAAATGCAAAATACCTTTTTGCCTTTTTCTGCCCAACGTGTTGGTATGCTATTAAGCCATAAGACTTACATTTCCATATTCAGGGACAAGATGACCTCTTTAAATCTAGTGGGGTAAGACATAAATTTATTCTCTGTGCTGGCTTATTAGAGGATGGATTTCATAACTCAATCTTGGCTCTGAAAGCATGGCATACAAATCCATAAATCATTGTTATCACACACATATGTATTCTCCCTGTACAAAGGCCAAACTCCACAAAGACAATTAGATTATCACATTCCCCATTGTGTTATCTCAGCGCATGTCTTTTAATTATCAACAAAATGTAACCACTGCATTCTGATATATAAGTCACAATACTACAACATTTTAATTCACAGTAAAATAATGGAGAGTGTTTTTAAAGGTTGCTCCCTTGAAGTTGGGCTAATTATGCTCCCAGGTTCTCTGGCCTCAGAAAAAGTAAATATATTGTTACCTGTTTGCGGCTGCACAATTCATTCTGCTTTTCTGGAAGCAGTCCTCACTTCTTTTCCCAACCCTTTGGGTAGATGGGGTTAATGATACTATGAGAATAGGGAGATCAAAGCAGTTGATGATGATCATATAAAAATTTTTTAGACTGGATGGTGGAGTTGGCTGCACCTTACCACCTCCCCCTCTGTGAAAAATAGGCTTAGAGGTTCTCAATTTGTCACCTGTTCAGGACCAGAATAGGTCCTAGGTACTACATGAACCATGTATGGTTGCAGTACCCACTCTTCCTGTCTCACAAATACCTATGTATTTTTTGTTCACCCCAGTAATTGATTGCCTGTCTTTCTTCCAATTTTCTTCACTTTGTTGTAACATTTCCTAATATAATTTCACATTTTTTATGCACTTTTTATAATCATTTCATTGTGTTGCCCCAATGTTCAATATATAGTTTTTATATACATTTCTGGACGATCCATTTTCCCCTATTACTTTATGCTTACACTCTATACGTTTGGATCTTCTATTCCTTGTATTGTTTGTATTAAACATTACTTGTCTTTTTTCAATAAAAACAGATATGCCTATAAAATGGAGATTACAACGTTGTTGGTGCTAGTATTACACAAGGTAGATCTGGTATTTGAAAGGTTAACCTTTATTTTGTGCATATCTCTTAGATTGTAAGCTCTTCTTGGCAGGGTCCTCTCTTTCTCTTGTGTCATTGTCTGTACCTGTCACGTGCAACCCCTATTTAATATACAGCGCTGGGTAATATTTTGGCACAATATAAATACCATTTAGTATTAACTGCTAACATTTTTTTTTACAGTAGCCAGAAAACTCAAATGCTATGGTCTTGCAAATACGGTGTTTTATACACTGCACCCCCAGAATCTAATATCCTGTCTAAACGTATGATTTGCCAACTGTTTTTCCCATAAGTAAATTACAGATATTCCCCTGCACAGTACCCTAAAACTTTTGGTGACATACTCTTGCAGAACATAATTGGTCGAAGCATCATGTATGTGTATTACTCTTTTCCTTCTCTTTAGTTCACCTTTATGAAGATGCACTAATCCCTATCCTCAACCTCCATGAGGTAAGTAAAAACTAGAACTGATCTCATCCCAACTCCCTTTCCACCTGAGATACTTTGATAGGCATGAACATTCTATTTAACTTTATTGAGAACTTTCATTTTAACCCTAGACCTTCTGATCTTTTTTTATCAATGTTTAGCATGACACAATACTATGTCATTACTATGAATGTAAAAAGTAATCATTGAACAGATAGATTTTAGAAGTATGTGGATGATTAGAATGACAGTTATAAGAACAGTTTCTTATTTTTCTTTAAATTTATTTCACTAATGATATCCAGCACTTGTAAGCATCACAGAATAGGCAAATGACAGGTCTTCTATTAAAGCCTGAATGGATTCCAAAAACATTCACCACTGTCATGAGAAGAAGAATGCTGTTCTAAGTCAGTGAAGCTTGGAAATATGGGATATATATAATATGAACTTCTCTTACAACTGCCATATGATGTTGGCATCCTCAATTAGTCTCTTTCCAAGACCTGCCCTTGATTAAAAATCCTGAAACACGGAGCAAGATACCACTGTAGCCTCAGAATACTATCTACGCATTTGCTGTGTATATTTTATACCTTTATTTAGCATCAACAAATTATGTACTACCTTAGTGTGTGCACACAATCCACATCTGTCCCCACACTAACGTCTCTAACACCATGAAGTAAAGACAATTAGGAATGGGCATGACTTTACAAAGTTCATAGTCATGTCACTGTCTGTCCCTCAGAGGAGCTCATAATCTAATGTTCCTATTATAGTAATATGTCAGTAACAGTCTAGAACAAATTTCAACTAATGAAGAAAACCTGGGCTTTTAGGAACCAGGAACAGCCAGGAAATTCACAATAAAAAAAAACAGGGAAAAAACCCATGTTCACGAATCTTAGATGATAATTACACTCAGGGCTACAGTAAAACAATAGTTATCCATCCTTATAGCAGGTCTTTTCCTAATTATATGTTTATGTATGTATAGCAGGTAAAAATGAGCTTTAGAACAAGCCATCACTTACCTCTCTAGCTGCAGGCATTATGGAACATTTCATCCTCAGTTGAAAAGGGAGGTGCAGAGTAGCTATCCAATTTGTCTTCTCACCCTTTTACAGCTGTAAAGTTGTATACACAGGGCAGGGTAAACTGAGCTGCCGAGAAAAGCAGAAACTTCTCCATAGTGTCACTGCCTGCATTTATAGATGGCTACAAGAACTAAAGATAATTTACTGCTTGTTAAGAACTTTCAAATACTTGAATGTCCATGGCCTGGCCGTGGTGTTAAGCTACACCTCTGTAACAATCACTTTCCAGCACTTTGTGTGTATGTGTGTGTATGTTTGGGGTGAGGGGCAGTAAAGACAGGAAAGTTCTTTTTTGGGAACATTGGGGTTATCATGTCACATAACTTTCTGCCACAGTGAATCCGCAGGAAGGACTTACTTCTTTAAAAAGCTTTCTTCTTCTGACAATACTGAGCCTAATAAACTGAGTGAGATGGGAACACTGATATTGCTGTGAATGCGCCAAGCAAATTGCTGCAGTAGATGGGGAACAAGCCTGCAGATTAGGCATGCTTCTTTTTAAAACATTCGTTTGGTATCACTGAGGTTAGTGACCTGACAGGAGGCAAATACTTGTAATGGAAGCAAATTGCTGCATTGGATAGGGGCCATGCATGTTCAGTAGGACTTTGATGGATGTAATGAACCCAAAAGAAAAAAAACAACCTCCCAGCAACCATTTAGTTCCACTATAACATGTTAAATGAATTATATCTACCAGGAGTTTCACATAGTTCATTTTCAAAAAACGGCTTTTAGGACAGAAAAAGTTGATAATCCTAAAGTGTTTACAACGATCTTAATTTGTGATCCCAAAATCTGTTTACAAATGTTACAATCTGAATTTACACTTTTCAAGTTAATTTAGGATTCATTAAGCTTGTAGTGCAGTAAGGCCTTTGAATTACACAGCAGTTGTGCATCCCTAGCATCAAAAGCAGAGCACTTACCTTATCCTGTCCCGGACTGAGATGCTGAGCTCAATTGAGATTTATTAATTCATTTCTACATTGTTTTTGATACCAAGTTAATCTGCTGCCAGAGATAAATTTGAACATTAGTCCAGAAAGAAGCTGTTGTAGAAGATTTGATGAAATAAAAAAAGCTTTGCTTTATGCCTATGACATGCTGTCAATAATGCCATTAATTATAGAACATTAAATTCAGATGGCAGAAGAAGCGTAGTAAAACAATGGGTGGAAATTAGCACATGAACTGACTCCATGTAATATTCATATTAGTAGAACAAAGGCTCTTCTATTATAAAATAAATGAAGACTAAATTATTTGTAGTCGGTATGATTTTTATGCAAATCTATGCACAAAATCTGCACTGAGAATTTTCAAACTGTATATAAAGCATACATATTAGAAATGTATTTTATATACAGAACAACATACTACAAATGTGATATTGTAGAAAAACAAAACTACATTAGTTATTACAGGTGTTTGTAAGATTATATTTCATCTATTTGCTATGCTTTCAGAAAACCCTGATATCGGTTATTGGAGTGTTTTAAAACTATAAGCTATAGACACGATTTCTATTGATCAGAATTAAAAATATACCTTAAAAAATTTTCTTTCCAGGGAATGCTGAAAATAACACGCTAATCAAAGCCTATCAGGTCTAGAATTTCATTGATGTCCTTATTCAAATTGAATGATGCCCAGTGTCATTTGGCTTACCTTCTGGAGAAGTTTCTCAACCAGTTGAGGTTGCTGGTGGTTCCTTGAGCAATGAACAAGTTGTGTCTCTCAAGGCAGGTACCACTGACACCAATTATATTTTTGGCTATCTGTAAAGGTGACATTCCCAATAGCCAATAAAAAGCACCACACTAATATACAGTGAACTGTGTATATAGTAATTATAGTAGATGTTCAATGAATACATGAAAGTTATTTCAAGTTCCTCCATGATAAAAATAAGCACTGTTCTAGAGCATCAATTCACTTAGTCACCCTGGATGAATAGCAGAACATTGCAGAGCACAGTGCTACCTCATTAGAAGGTTTGTCCATCAAAAGAAGAAATAAGAGTTAGAGAACCAGTAAAAGGATAGCTGGGGTATTGGGAAGTCTGAATTTGGCTTTTAATGTCTGTTGAATATTCTGACATGGTTTTCTATTCAGTGTCTTATCAGGAACAGAACATATTTTTCTTTGATGTACACAGAAACCCATATAAGCAATAGCCGACATCCAGTGTGTGACAAATAGATGACTAAATAGTTATCAGAGACTGGCTGCTACAGAGCCATAGGAGGGTCCAGTTTTGTCCCTGATTGAAGAGAGCTTGTCTATTTCCCCCTTGCTGTTTCAAAAGAAAAATCATCTTCGTGTTTTTATTATAAAATAAGTCCATGCTGGTAAGATTGTTAAATTGTTTGAGTGGTTTCTGTGAATAGTAGGCCTAATTTAAAACAAAGAGAAATCATTTGTAATGGGATCAGAATCAAATAGCTATATTTTTGAAAGCTCAACCTGAATTGCTCTTTAACATTAATTTTAATAAAGAAAAGAACATTTTTCAGAGGTTGTCAATAGGTGTATTACAAGGCTTAAATTTTCAAAGGTGATAGTGATATGCCATTTTCTATGCAGCCAATCATAAAAACCATGTTCTAAATACAAAATTGTAAACAGCAATCTGTCATGCTCCCAATCTATAGCAGACTAATTACATGACATTTTCCAGAGTTTGAAATATGCAAAAGACTTTTAGTTTGCCTGTTTTAGTGTATATTCTTACTACTTGAGATGACTCATCTTTTTCATTTTAATTATAAAAACATTTTACACAATTATGTAAATCCAATGTGTAGATTGCCAAAATAGTCAAACACATTGATTGGGTGCTTCTACTTATTATAATTTGAGTATGTCTTGGAGCTTCTACATTTTTATCCTCCCTCACACAAAAACTTATTTTTCTCTGTGTTTCCTATCTGAAAGGAAACTTTCAAATATATATATATAATAGAAGCTAAAAAACAGTACATAGTAATTTAAAGTAAACCTAATATAAAAAACAGAATGTATCCTATACATATATACAAATGTTGCACACCTGTTTTGGCTATAACCTATACCCCGTAGAATGCAGTGGCAAGGTCCACCAACCAATATATTGTGTGATGACTTGTACTAGGCAGGGCTGTTCTGCTGCTTGTAGTGAGAAAACACTAAGTGTTATAGTTTTCACAGTTTTGGGACTGAAAGTTTTTTTGGGACAGGTTGGGTAAAAGGTGGAATCTGTGTGGAACTGGAACTTTGAAGATCATTCCAAGCAGGCTGGCTGCCTTTGTGCACTTTGGACTCATATTGATCTACTAGATGGTTACTGCAGTAGTGCTAAGAAAGATGCTGTACATTACTACCACTGTTCTGTGTAGGGGCACCTGTGCTGGAACTAGCAATGGTCTTCTAATATTTGTTAGCTTTACCCTCGGGTGTGGCCATTGCAACATGAGCCATATCCTTTTTTTACATTTGTGTTCGTTTTATGTTTACATTTGGATTACAGAAAGCTATTTTAGTCTCTGTTGTTCACCCCCTCCCAAATAAAAAGTTATCTTGACTTGTATTGTTACTACCAGTAACAACATGTACAGAAACTGGTGATTTGATTCCCTGTTTGGATGACACACAAAAATTTTAAAGAAGGAAAGGGATTCCCAAGAAACCAATATAATCTACTAATATGAAAGAGCCTTGACCTTAAGCACTTCTTTCTATGATAAATTCCATAGGCAATGGGAAACCTGGATATCACTTTTTCCCCTCCTGCAGGTTAGTTCTGTTTACTGACTGGGGAATAGATTTGAGAAGTGTCTGGAACTAATGATCTCATATGCTGGTATTGATGATTTAGCTAATATAAGATGGCGCTCTTCTTTAGTTGTTTAGGTATTGCTTAATGTAAGTTATTTATCTTCCTTTACTTTTCTAAAAATTTCAAAAAAGGTAACAAAAAACAAAACAATCAAGAAATTTTCTAGCAGCTGCAAAGTGGCTTTAGCAGAGGAAGGAAAACTTTATGCTTTGTGTCCCCATCCTTGGGACACAAGTGGAGGTAATAAGATAGAAGGAATAGGAGGGAGGTGTTGGGGCAGAATAAAAAGAGGAACATGAGGAGGCTGTTTTGTGGATGTTTGATCCCCTGAGAACCCCATTGATTCCCCTTTTTTAGAAATTGTTTTATGCCTTTTTCCAATTTAATCATTGATGTGTGTTGAGTGGATGCTGGGCATGCATTTAAGGTAAATTTTAGTATCAAAACCTGGAATAAATGAATCATAAACACAGATATGTTGAAGGACATATTTATTTCACATTTCAAAGTTATGGTTAGGGAAGTGATGCAGTGTTTAATTGGAAGATATCTAGAGAGTTCAGTCTAGAGTGTTTAATAACTTTCATGCAATGCTGACCATAAGGGAAAGTGACCAGAAGTAAGAAAATGGGGAATGTAGGGGAACTGATACATGTTCCACAAAGGATCTAGAATTTTCCAAACTTAGAAGCAAGAGTGGGTTGTTTTGTTATTGGCAAAAGGACCAGGAATGGTAGGGCTAACTTGTTAAAGTACCTCACTGAATGGATCCCAGATTTTAAAGCTGTGAAGTCTTAGAGAACTAGAGGGCAGATGGGTGTGATGAGTGTGGCCATTAAAGCAAAGTGACCATGGGTGTGATAGGTGTGGCCATTAGAGCAAAGTGGCCATTGGCAATCTATCACAATTGGTAGTTTTCAGAATATTCTGGATCAGATTTACAATAAACAAAAATAATGGTAAATACAAAAAATTAAGGGTCCCTATTTTTAAAGTAGAAACATACCTTGATGAAAAATCAATTCCGGTTATTAAAACATATGGATCTAGAAGATTCTCCATCAGGGAATGTTTCAGTGAATGTCAGATTCACTGCTTTATTAATAGACCCCTAAATCTCTGCACCAATGACAGATAATTGTACTACACCTTTTTTTTATGCATAAATGCATTCTATTTTAATGTAGTTAAATAAATTGTGTGCCTTACATATCCTTTACAATTACTTTGTAACTTATTTTTTTTCCCCTATGATATTTTGTGCCCCTTACTGTACATGTATTACAGTGGTCGTATGATATCTTTTAGTAAATTTAAATATCCCTAAAATATCCCAATTACAACTGATCCCAGACTAGGCCATGCCTTGTTCTACATTGATCAATGTATTCATTTTATAGTTATACATTAAATATAGATAAGTGTATGACAGAAATTTGGCACTCTTTCTTCTATAAAATCATCTATGGTTAGCACACATCAGTATTTGGTTTCACGTTTATTAAGCAGTTTAGTTTAGTACACAAATAAATACCTAAACAGGTTGGTTTCCTAAAGAAGCTAAGGAAAGTTATTTAAGCTTAGTGGATAATAAGTTAACTTGCTTTTAGTTTGATAACCTCAATATCTGAAAAGGAAATGTAAAAACAAGATTGTTTGCATATGATTTTTGTTTGCATCCAGATGTTATACACCCATTATATACCCATTTAGTTTTTTTTAAATTGGGAAACATGGGAATTGTGGCCCATAGTGACCAAAAATATTTGATTACAAAAATGTTGTCAAACTTTTTCTACTTCTTTATAAATACTCCTATAAGTGGATTTGGAATTAAAGCACCACTAAACCCTATAAAAAACAAAAGCTTCAGCATAGTATAGCGTAAGAATGTCCTGTGGTTACACACTAATGCATGATAACATGTGGTGATGTAGTACAAAAAAATATTACTCTCAAAATAAGTGCATACAGAGTAGTAGAGGAAGAGCGAGAGGAAGAGTTACAGTAACAAAGAGAAAAAAAGAAGGGAATCAGGGGAAGAAAGGGTAGTGTGTAGAATAGAACCGATGGAGATAGAAAAGTTGCAAATGGATGCAGAGAAAGGGCAGAAAAACCTAAAAACAGGGTATTTGTATAAACAACAGATTTTTATCATGGGATGGAATAATTTCCTTTTCTAGTTCTTGTCTGTTCATCCTAATAATAAAAATATTTCAGTCATTTCAGAGTCCAACCCATTTGGCCATTTTGTGGAACTCTAGGGATTCTTGAAACCCTGGTTGAGAAAACCTGTTCGGGATAGGGGATAGTATAATAGTTGTAGAAAAGTTCTCTTTTGTTGAAATATATAAATAAAATATAAGGGATAAATAAAATAAGGGAAAAAACTAAAATAAAATTTCTTTATATTTCACATTGATTTTAAACAGACACACAGCTTTTAGTTAAACTATTAACTTTTTATTAACCTAATTTGACCGATGAACAGATTGACCATTACAATGTATGATTATGTTTAGTACTTTTTAAACAGTTTCACTACTCTGTAAAAAATACTTTCTTTACTTTATAAGACTTTTTTTTTAAAAAAAGTTTGCAAACACAAGTTTATTCCTCTCATGCAGTGAAATATGAAAATGCTTTGCAGACAAACAATAGAAATTTCAGTGACACGTGGGAGCAGTGACAAATGGCTTATGCATTTTTTTTATTTGCTTCCTCACACTTATTTGGTCAATAATAATTAATAATACACAATTCTTTTGATGTACAACAAATGGTCTACACTGATTTAATTTCTTTTAGGCACTATTAATTATATTTACTTGGCTAGATTTCTTTTAGGTCAAACATTTTAAATTTACATTTATTATTATGTCTATGCAATTCAAGCATACATTTACTGAAAAAATACATTTTTATTAATAAACTAATATAATGTTACAGTAAATGGAGCACATTGGACTAAGCATAATGAATGTTTTCTAGTGGCCTTCTTCCAGTTTCTTTTAATGATGATGTTCTTCCACTATTTTGACCTTCAAGTTTTTCTTTTTGCATTTTAACATCTTTTTACAGCTAAAGCGGAAGTATAGCCAAAAACTATTTTTACAAACTCTGCCAGTTTTTTTTTTTTTTTGCGGTCTGTGTACGATTAGTCAAATTTTAACAAAACAAAAGACAATGTAAAGGAAATTGCTTTTTTAACCGTTTTTCCTTTAGATGATTTCCCCTACCTCTTTTTTTTTAGGGACAACTGTAAATGTAAACATATAAAAATCTTGATAGAGGGTTAACTTTACCCCAACCTATCAAAAAAAAGGTTTGCTTACAGATACACTTTAGTAATGGAACAGTGATAACTTTTCACTGTGTTTACAGCTTCAGCAATTCCTATTTCCATTTTCTATTGTCACTAAAAACTATAATGATGCTCTGTCACCTGTGACAATAATTTTTGATAACACTGGTCAACAAACATTTTCTTTCTAAACAGAATAAAGTATTTTTAAGGTTATGTTTGACGCACAGATTCCAAATATGGTATTGGTTTTGCTAGATTGGCTCTAGTTTTTGAAATAATGACCTCAATAATAACCCGTGGGAAACCTATTGAAACGTGAAAATTAAGCAAAATAAACTAGATATGACTACATATACAAAATTAAAAATTTTGAAATGCTTAATGTCAATATATTCTATGTTCAGTATATTTACAGAACTAATCACAAAGGAATCATTAAAAAAATTAATTTAATGCTGATGATCAGGACAATCACGTGGAAGGCTCCAGCAGTAGTTTGCCATCATGTGTCTATTCCATCTGCCCTGATACCTTTCTTCCATCACTTTTATATCTTGATGCAACCTCTCCCGTTGTTCCTCACTGAAATCGCCAAGGTTTTCTGGAAATTTTTGCAAATGGCTATGGAGATAGTATACCTTTATGTTCATAGTAGCACCCAAATTAGAAATTAAAGTTTAAGAGCAAGTTTTGAACCAGTTCTTCATAATTTTGTGCTTTATGGTTACCCAAGAAGTTCTTGACAACTGTGACAAAGCTGTGCCAGGCAGAAGCTTCAGTATCAGCCATGTAACTTGTGAAATTTCAATCATTTATCAGTTTCCGAATCTGGGGTCCATCAAAGATTCCTGCTTTTAATTTTGCAGTACTCAATCCAGGGAAGAATCTACAAATGTATTTGTATTTAATCATTAATCCCAACTTTATGTGCAATGGAGGGAGAATGATTTTTTTTCTTTGTCAACCATTGGCTCGTTAATAATGTTTGCTGCACCTTTTTTCATGTTTTCCTTTGGAGGCCATGTCCCTTTTTTCCAGTGATCCTGCTTTGCTCTACATGCCACAAGCAGATTAAACATGGGTACTTTGTGCATCCACTTTGCTGTCCAAGTAGGAAGTTCACCATATTTAAATCAACACATATAGACCATTGGTGTTCATGATAGCAAAGCTTTTGTAAGACTATTCTGATATTTTCATATTCTTCTTTAAGTTTTGTTGAGTTAGCAATTGGAATTGATGCAAAGCAGTTGCCATTATGCAGTAAAACAGATTTCAAACTTTGAGTGGAACTGTCTATGAAAAGCCGCCAGTCTTCTGCTTGGTATTCTGGTAATCACATATGGGCTAGTAGTTCAGGGATGTTACAACAGTACATGAAGTCTCCATCTTCACTGAAATATGGCAGAAGTGTCACCTTTCATTGAGCTCTTCTTGGGAGAACTGCTGGGTTGATGAAACACTTCCTTCATATTCAATTCCACTGCTAACTCCTGGATTACACTCCAAACCCTCCATATCCTCCATGTCGGATACAGGAATATAAGGGAGTGTACTGAACACTGGTATGGGAACATCAGCACCATGCGGCACAGATCGTCTTGCTGAATTCAAATCAGGGTACCACTTGTTTTTCTTGTAACTATCGAAACCTTTTACATTCACAGCACAAAAATAACAATCATTATGATGATTTTGGGGCTCTCGCCATACCATAGGTATACCAAGTTTCAAACTTTTCAGTTTTCCTTTATTCCACTGAAGTAGACACTCCACACAAGTTTTGCATACCATATGGGGAGCCCAAAAATTATCTTGGTCCCTCAGTTTATCACCAAAATATGCAAGATATGCTTGTTTCACAAATTCTGTAATGTTTCTTCTCTGTTTTTGCTGGGATTATTCACCACAAATGTAGCAAAATACATTAGGGTCATTTAAACATCTTTGTGAAAAACTCCTATTTCTGTTAAAAAAGAAAATGTATGAATAAAAAGAAGGCAAATTAAAGTTTCATGAAAATAATGCTACATTTATTATATAAAATGCAAAACATCTGTGTAAATAAAGATTGATAATAATTTGTTGTTAGTAAAATCGTCTATTCCAATTTCTGTATCACAAGAACTAGAGCCAATTCAATAAAACTGATGTCCTTTCTGGATTCAGCTGACCTGAAACACACTAAATATATTGAAAAATCCTTGGCAAGTGAAACATTTTTTTGAGCTTTGTTATTGGCACCTTCTGTCAGCTGCCCATAAGGAGTGTAAAATCTTTTGTTACCTGGACACTTCTGTTCTATCTTTTTCCTCTATTTAACACAACCCATGATGTACCTGCAGTCAGGATCAGATTAAAAGTAGAATCTACAAATATCTAAGGGGTGAATCAGACTGGTGCACTGAGCAAGCGTTGCCCGTAACTTGCGCTAATTGCAAGCGATAACCCAAACCCAGCTAACCTCAGGAGCAAATGCATAATTTAGTTCCCAACTGACAGGGTTTTAAACATAAACACAACTTCAACATAATTATAAAAGTATGGGAACCTTTTTCTTTGCTAAGTGATGAGTCTGTAATCTTTTAGGACGTGTCTACCACTTCAGTTAAAATGTATTTTCTTTTTTTGGATTCAGTGCTGTAGGGTTGCAATCTCGTCCAGTTTTGCTGATGACTGAGCCCCGGTCACCTGGACTGAAAATTGAAATGCAAAATGTTAAGTTTTCACGTAACAAGAGTTGATTGGAAGGCTTTCAGTAGGTATCCTCTATTCTATGACAACTGTTCGAGGAGATTTGCCCCACTTTGGAAAGATTTGCAGAACAGAAAAAAAGGAAAATCTCTAGTTTGTTAAAAAAAAAATGTTAGGAATTTTCATTGTTCTGTACTTTAACCATGTAGAAGAGCTTGTACTTAATGGTTCCCGAACGCTTCTATTCAACTGATTTAACAGTTAGTGGCAACAGTTGACCACAGCTAGGCCCTTAAATGATTTTATTTTGGTGTCCAGCTTTTCCCTACAGTCAACTTGTCATCAGAGGCAATAGTTTGAAAGAATGTATATGTAGTTCCCTTCATTGGCTTCAATTTCACCTTAGAATCAAGTTTCACCTTTCTGATCTGGTAAAAAAATACTCCCCTAACCGCTCTCCTCGCTCCTCCAATGACTTACTACTGATTTCCTTACTCAAACCCTCATCACACACACGGTTACAAGATTTTTCCAGAGCTGCCCCGTCTCTCTGGAATGGTCTTCCTCATCCTTTTCGGCTTGGTCATACTTTCTGATCATCTAAAAGTGCACTCAAAACCCATTTTTTCATACTTACCTACCCGTCTTCCTCTGTGTTTTGAAACCGTCACTACTTCCTACCACTACATATCTCCCCTCCTATTGTGTGTTACTTTCCCCACCTCCTAGATTGTAAGCTCTTCAAAGCAGGATCCTTTCCTCCTGTGTCATTGTTTGTATTCGTCTGTCATTTGCAACCCCTATTTAATGTAGAGCACTGCGTAATATGTTGGCGCTATATAAATCCTGTTTAATAATAAATATATTATATATATATATTCCCATGCTCTCTGAACTTTAATTCCCAATGTTCTTTTCTTGCCACTTGTCCAGTGGTGTAGAGCTCCTTACCTCCTGAGTCTGTGTGGGGGCTTACTAGTTGAGAGGCATGCAGTAGAAATTAAAGCATTGTTCCTGACCTGCGCTAACACCAGACCAGGGCATGACAGCAAAATGTACAAACATGTCTAAGATCAGAACCTAAGTAGATTTGCTCATCCGTAGAAAAGCACTATGTTTGGCAGTTGGGCGCTCCTCTAATTCCTTTGAGTATTAAGAGGTAAAACTGTGTACTGGAACTGAATTCAATAAATGCATACTGATATGTTCTGCAAATGATCAATGTTTTACAAAAAAACTTAGTATTTAGTAAGGCAGGAATTTCCAAAGTTGTATTATGCACACACCTAGAGGGTGTAACAGATACATTTTCATGACTGTTATTTGTGATATAAATGAGTATAATTTTACATATTCACTATGTATATTGAGTAAATGGGAGGAAAAGCAGATTCAGTTCAGCTGATTCTTCCTGCAATAAGAGTGGCAATTGCTATAATTTGCTTTTCCATAAAGACCTTGTCAGCATCATTCTAAGAAATGACTCAATTATGAACTGATAAATTGAAATAGCAGGTTTCATTGGAAGGTATTTTGCTAAATATTTCTTTGTGTGCTTTTCATGTGAAAAGATTCAATTACATGGTGCATGACATGTAAAGAAAAGCTAATAATAATGTCAGGTTTCAAGAGAAAGAGGAAAATAGCCTTTTAGAATTCCAGTATAAATAACCTTTAAATAAACGAATTACAATTGCAACATATTAGTATATGAATTACTATTGATTAAACTATTACCATTATATTTTAAATAAAACGACCCAATCAATTTTATAATTGATATTTTATCAAACATTTGTTTTCATGCCTTTAGGTTGCTACACATCTGAATCTCTATATATTTAACGCAATTCAAGCTTGGCTTTTCATGAGACAACCAGACAAAAATTGCATTGTTATTGTGCATAGGAATTTTCTATTAAATTTTATGTTTACAGGCAACGGGTAAAAAAGGTTTACGTCTTCTACTTTTGTGTCTTCTAGTAACAAATAGTAATACATATTTTTTTATTATAATCAATTAGTAATAAATAACAAGGTTAAGCATAACTGAAACTGTAATTGAAAATGTAACTAACCTACAGAAAAAAATATATTGCAAATTATTAAGTTATCAGTTCACATTATATCTAGCAGGATTGATAGGTATTTTTGCACTTGGCAAGATAACATTACAAAACACATTTATTGGCATATTTGTAACAGGCCAAAGGTTGAGAGAATTTTATTGTTAGGCTTTTCATCTTAAAGTCCACCTGTGCCCAGAGTTGGGTAATAAACTATTTACATATTCCTAACAAGCAAAAAAATTTATTTAAAGTGAGCCATTCCTTGAACTCATTAGGTGCTTTTCACATTATTCCTTCTCAAAAATCATCAAAGACCAAACTCTAGTGTTGGTGTCCAACATTATTGAAACACCTGCTGGTTGTTTACATTAGGGGGCTGGCAGCCTTACATGATTATTACTGCATAAAGAGCTAAGATTGTATTGAACGTTAAGTTAAGCTTAAGTTAAGTTAAGTTTATTTTTAATAAATGAAAAAGTATGAAGTTCAAATGATACCCTTTATGGCTAACTTGATTTATAAAATACAAGCTTTTGGAATGATTTACATTTCTTCATATTTAATTATGGAATAATTCTGAAACCCATTGATTTAAAGGGCTTCAAAAAGGAACAATAAAATAAAAATTATTGTATAAAATAATTCTTGTAAATGGATAGGCTGTAGCGGTTGACATCAGGGAAGTGTTAATAGGGTAATTGCGTCCAGGCATACCTCCTTTTTAGCTGTCTACTAGTAAAGCCCTGATTCTCCAAAGATTTGTAAATCCAAGACTGGCAATCAACTTGCCACTGTGGAGTGGAGTAGCTTCTCGCACTGTGGTGTGGAGTAGAGCACACTGACTGAAAGGGTCACCTGCTGTTTTGTTTTGGCACGTTTAAAAGTGTCACCATGACAACTGTTTCAGCGGCGGTGGTGTGCGCCCTTTGGGCGGCGGCATTCGCGTTGGGGGTGGCGATTGTGGTGTGTGCGCGCAGGTTGGGTTCGTGCATAATTACATCCTTCGTTTAGCATATAGGAT
>NC_092860.1:106733243-106735424 GCF_032062135.1 Pyxicephalus adspersus | reverse complement strand
AAGGGGTACCAGATAGGGAGGGTGAAAATGGGGGTGGTAGTTGGGAAATGAGGGGTGGTAAATGTGGGACGCAGGACCATTATTAGGCACTGCTATCAACATTTGTGCTTAATGAAAAAGGTCAACTATATCAAAGCAACAGAAGACCCAGATTAATCCCAATCAAATCATTGAGTCTTGTCGCTAGATGTTCATTGGTGAAGTAACAGGTTACTTTAAACTTCACTTGCTTCACAGTGGGAGTGCTAGAAGACCATGGCTTTGCAAGCATTTGTTTAGATGCGGTGAAAACAAAACTAAGAAGTTTGATTTGGTGTTTCATACAATTGAGTAACACCTCAAAAGTCTTTCCTCAGGCTTCCCTGTAAAAGAGTTCAGACAATTCGGTAAACAAAGAGGCTAGAATTATTAATAACTAAAGTTTGCTGAAAAGGCTATCATTCCAAACTTTCAAAGTTACAACAAAGCATGGTTGTGCTGGTTTTCTAATGTTTACAGATATAGAAATGAATGAGGGCCTGCTTAAAAGTTCTTTTGCTGCTTGTTCAGAATGCATAGAGTTTAGCAGTGTTGTAGCTAAGACCTATGGGCCTTGGTGCGTTATTTGGTTTTGGGCCCATTTATATACAACTCATCAGCTTCTGTCACCCTGTATAGAGCTCTGATATTTTATATGGCTGTGTTTGCTCTTGATGAAAAAGTGTAGGCTTATTACCATTTATAGGACTTTACACTCTGTGAGCCTTTTAAAGTTGTCAGATACATTACTGTCATTCTTACTACAGTATAGGAGCTCCCTACAACGGTTGTATCAACTGTTATCACTAGTAATCATTCATTATCTACTAATTTCATTTACCAGCTGTCATTTAGGCTAATGTTGCTATATATTTTTCTTCACCAACTCTGACAATGAGTATTGTTACTGTAAACAACCTGTCACTGATTGCTATACTGACTAATATCATTGTACAGGATCAGTATGTAATATCTGTCACTGATTTCCTTACAGATTACTAAATCTGTCATATTGAATAATGTATCTGTATATTACCCATTATTAAAGGCATATCTACTAATGTTACTATTTATAATATGTATAAAACACTTATGTCACTGTTTATAATCCATCACCGACCAAATATTACTGTATATATAGCATGCAATGATGGCTACAATTTTTCATGCTGGTTCATGTGACTATATTTATTCTGTCAGAAGCTATAGCACCAATTAATAACCCTACATGCAACCAGTCACTGTATATTTTTACATTGACTGTCATGCCAAATAATTTTTCTGTTATTCCATATTTAAACAAAGAATAAAAAAGCTGAATATCCTAGTTGTATCATTATTAGGCATCAGTATTCCTTCTAATAACACAGCTGAAATAAGAATCTATTAATCTGTAGTTCTATGGTTATTTAATCCCCTATTTAATGTACAGCCCTGCGTAATATGTTGGCGCTATATAAATCCTGTTTAATAATAGTAATAATATTCGGGGAGGTATGCTTTTTCCCATTGTAAACAATAGTTTTAACCTGGTGGCAGATGCCAGAGGGATGTCAAAAAGAATTCAGGCACTGTGGAATTTTGTTTTGGCATGTGCCAAATGGGGATTATTTTAGATGCAGATTTGCAGAATCATACATACCCTTTCAGACTTTTTGGAATTTTGATCCTAAATGGCCTATTGACCACTTACTCTTCTTCCAAACCTTTTCCACTATCATATAAGATATATACTGTAAACCTCCTTCTTAATGCATTTAGTAATGTGGCTAAAGGATGCATTCCCCTTGTATGTAAGTCATGCACTACTTACTATAACTTAATGGTTCAACAGAATAAACATCATGGCTATGGAAGACTAGCAGGGAATCAATGCCTGCTTAGTCCACCCCATCCCCCCCCCCACCCTTGTACTCTGGCTCAAATTTCAACCCGCTGTATTTCAGTCTTGTTCAACTGACCATGAAAAAAAGGAGAACTTTGGAAAATACTACTTAATGGTTAATCAACGATTGGGTTTTATTTCTTTAGCACAAATGATTTTGGTACATCTGTACATGTTTTTGTGTTGGTTAGGTATAATTGTACTCAAGATAAGTACTCAAGATTTCTCTACTTTATGAAGACAAATGACAAAAGTACAATTCAAACTGGCCATAGGCA
>NC_092860.1:106730767-106733204 GCF_032062135.1 Pyxicephalus adspersus | reverse complement strand
GAGCTGCTGTTTAGGGCAACCAGTAATAAAAGAAAAAACACTGTTTAAAAACTACTAATGTTCTTTGGCAAAGTACATGCATTTCACATTTTCCTTGTGATATATTACATTAGCATTCTTCATTTTCAAGCGGCAGTGGCTAAACAAAATGAAACCTATATGAGCTGCAGGCCAGAATACCAAGCAGTTGAAATATTGTGTTATGAGTTGGAAGGAGATTTGTAGCAGTACAAATATATAGACCTTGCTCCCAGGAGCTGGGGTTGACAATGTGGGCCGAGTACCACCCCAGTTTTGTGCTGCTATTCCTATTCCTATGATAGTAGATCTAAAGCAAAAAACAATGTATAAAACGTGGGTAAAACCTAAATTTATTTAAAGTTGTTTAAAACTAACAGTCAGAAATAGTTTGTAGCATGTATTCGCTGCATTGCCAAAATTAATTGTAGTTTTATCATTCAAAGCACTGTTATTGCCTGGAAATGTGTAACATTAGTCAACATGTTCCATCTTTTAGGTTGCTTATTCTCTGTACAGTAATTATCTTCAAAGGAAAAAAAAATCTATATTTTATTCAGTGACTCATTAATGTTAAGAGACATGCTGTTACAGCTGACTCATCTAGATTCTTTCATACCAACCCATGTCACATTCCTGTGTTTTGGGAAAGGGTTAAGCTGGCACAAGAAAGTAACTGAAAAAATGTGTTCCTGCAGCTTTCATAGTTCAGAAATAAAACATGAAAGATTGAGCCATTTGTTCCTACATTACTAGTTGCTGTCTGCTTTTGCTGGAGGGGGCATTAACAGTTCCTTGTTACTTTTTCAAACTTATTTCTGTCTGGTGTTATCCCTCTTCTAGTCCCCCGTAAGGCTCCCCTCCTTAAGTCTCACACTGCAACGATCATTAAAAACAATGAGTGTGGCTGGCGCAAGTGAACGTGCCGAGACTATCAATTAGTCATTAGGTACCTGGCACTGGATCCATAATATGGAAGTCTGACATAGCAAAAGAAAAGATTTCACCGTTTACTTGCTGTAGGAGAGTTCAAATGCCCACATCTGTCTCACAGACTTGCAAAGCCTTTTATCTCCTTTTATGAAGTCTTCTGCAAAGTTTAGCAAAGAAACAAACCAGTACACCACCCATCTCAAAACATGGATTACTGAATTCATCTTAATGTGCTAATGATTTATTGTGAGTGGCATAAATTCAGCTGTATTTATGCTTGAATTGATGTGTGATTTTCTAATGAGTCTAAATGATGAAATCATCTTCACTCTTTATTTCCTAATTAAAAATACAAGCTGCATATTCTTAATAAATAGAGTCAAACTATTTCAGAGTTAAAACAACATTACAATTATTGTTTCTAAATAGGCACTTTCATTCTACTGCAGCAGCTCAAAGAAATGCAGAATGCAGATTTTCACAATGAGACGCACATTATTAAGGGGTTTTCTTTCATGCTCATAATAAATTATTTCATTTTCAGCTTAATTTCTATTCAATTTTCCTGGAGTGTATTGTATGTGGCGCTTTCATAAGCAGCAAACTGTTTTGCATTTAGTCAATGAATTAATTAAGAATTATTTCCTATGATAAGAGATGTTGCCTTCATTTGTCATAAGGAATACACAAACTTGAAATGCTGAGCAATGTTATCTCTTTTTCAGCTGTTCACCTGATCATACTAAATGCCTGTTATTTTCTGTACAGGATTCCACAACCTGTATCATCTCATAACCCTTGCAGGACATTTGGCATGATGTATTGATTTACTGAACACACAAAATTGATTTCTTCAAACACAAAATGCAGGGAATGAAATGCCCCAAATAAATGGTTATTTTAAAAGGAATTTTTTGCAGAGGTTAGATATTGTGAAAAATATAAGTGTATGCTGTACGTAAATAAAAACTCTTGCAACAAGCTCAAGGTATAATGAGGATTAAGAGGCCTCCTCCCTTGTCATCTTAATAGCCATTCATCTAGTGCTACAGAACATGTCTGCTGGACTCATCAATTTTGTCTCCTTCCAAATGCTCCCCTCAGAAAACACAGAACTGAAGACATAGATTTGCAACCCTTACAACAGAACTTTATTCTGTTTATTCTTGCTACCATAAGCAATTAATACATAACAAACAATGCACCATCAATAGCATAACAAAAACAAATGCAGCTACTAAATAAGCAGACAAATAATGAAAGTGAAGAGGGTGGTCTTAGGTATATGCCAGTCTAAAAAGGCTTCACCAAAATTCACCACTGTCCTGTAAGAGCAACAGACATCCAAAGCGGGAGCACCATACCACCCAAAATACCCCCTCGTTTTACCACAGTCCCTCTATTCTAGAGATCCTCAAAGATACTAATCTGAAAGCTTCTGTGAAAAATGTTTGCTAGGAGAAGCTCTTTGGGCCAACAATCCCAG
>NC_092860.1:106710788-106730636 GCF_032062135.1 Pyxicephalus adspersus | reverse complement strand
CCTGTGTTTGTCGGCCCAAAGAGCATCTCCTAACAATGTTGTATTAGACCTAGCCTGCTAAAGTTCCCTAACTAAGGGAGGGAACCCTTTCAGAATGGTCTCCCAGCAATCACAACAGCTTCTCTTAGTGGTTTCTCTCCTCCACTTGACCCTCAGTCTGGTGTAGACTAATTTGCATCTAATTCTAATAATAATATTGATAGGAGAACACTTCACAACTCAAATTAGGATAGCAAATTCCCTGTGAGGATTTTTGCGGCACTTGATTGCATTTTGTATAGTCATAAGAGACTGACTCTGAAAGTAATGGTAAATACAAGGTTTTATTTAACTGTCCCTAAAACAGGAAAAGTCCTCTTGAGAATACAGGACAGAAAGAGGAAGGAAATCCACTACATAACTGGCAAAAAACTTTCTAAAATAAGTTGAACATTTTGGCTTTAGATGTACTTAACTGAACTAAACCAAGTAAATCTATTACCTAAATGTGCCATAAAAAGTAAGAGCTATTGATAACTTCTACAGTTGACTGTTTCTTTGGGATCACAGCTATCATATAAAATTATGTATTTTATTGTTATATATGTGTCTGGTATAGTGTGTATTTTTTATTATCATTTTTAGTCATTTTTATTAATTCCCAAAGATAGCGAGACTTGTTTTGCACAATCATTAAAGCAACATTTTTTTTTACTTATTGAAACATTCTAAAATACACAAAGAACTTCAAAAGCATATGTGACCATTATATTACATTTTTCTCTCAATACACAATGTTCCTCTACGCGTTTCACACCATTGGTTTCATCAGGAGAAGCATCTATACCAAAAGTCCTAATGTTAAGACATTAATTATCCTTTGGAAGTTGTGTATATGAATATTAGGGATGTGGTACAAAAGAGCTAGATACTTTATGCTGTAAAGATGATAGTAATACAACTCATACCATACCAAACATACCAAAGAGACCTACCAAAGTTACATATTTTAAAAGCTACTTGTATCTTTTTGAATCAGATACTAATAATAAATGGTTATTAGTGTTGAAATGTTCTTATATGTTCATAGAAATGTTCTATATGAAATGTTCTTCATATATGTTTCTACTGTCCCTGGGCACAATCACTACCAATTGTTTTTTACAGTCAGTAACAAATATGCATTAATCTTTGTACAGTGCAGTCAAAAATTACTGAAAAGTGCTGGCTGAAAGATGATGAGCAGGTACTTTGCTGCAAACAAGGCAAATGTATTTAAAATTAGATATTTTGTGTATTAAAAGGATTTACAATGAAGAAATGCTCTTATCACAGCTGTAACCAAATTGCTCCAGTCATGCATAAACCAGTTAACGTGCATTTTGACAAAATGTTCAAGAGTGTGTTTAACTGTTCAGTGATAAAAAGTAAAAGCTACTTATAAAATTTGGCTTTTACTTCTGAGGAGCCCTACCTTTTCTGCAGTAGATCTTTGCTGTCTTTAGGAGCTACAATTGTTAAAGAAAATTATTTGTGTTTGATGCTTGGTCTCTGACTGCATTCTGTGGTTCCATCCACCAGCTGCTATGTCACTAAAGGACACTAAAGTTCTGCAGCGGTTGGTGCATGGAACCACAGCATGCAGAAAAGTATCGGGCATGTGACTTACCCAGGCAACAGTTACTTGAAAATATCACAAATTCAAGATATATGTTTGGTTTCATTTATAGACTAGACTTGGTTAGCATTTAAAGCTACTTAAAATGGGTACAAAAACAAAAAGATATGGGACTTTAATGGCACTGTATTTGTAAAAATGTATCAGATACCTTTTATTTCCTTCATTGAGAAACAACAGTTAAAATAAACATGCCCCTTCCCTTATACCAAGATTTAGGAAGAGTTTAATTTACATTTTTAGCATATATGGGCTAGAAACATTGTACACATTACATATGATGAGATCATCTGACACGTTTTGCAGACTATGTCCGCTTCCTCAGGTATGTAATTGGTACAGCTAGTAGATGTATCAGCACTACAACATATACAAAAAACACAAAAAGTACAGCTCTCTTACACTATTATACAATAAGTACATCTCTATCATATGCATCAATTCTTTAATATAACTAAATTATTCTGTACATACCAAAAGTTGTTACATTCACCAGTATGCTTACTCTCTTGGCATGAAGGTAGACAAAAGGCAGAATTAAAATCACAACACACAGAGATGGCGGTGTCCCATACATGTTCTCCACAGCGATATTCAGTACTTCTCCAAGTATTATTGGTAATGTTCACTTCATTATGGAGTGATAATAAGCAATTATCTTCAAAAACTAGATTCAATCACTGTGTGTAAAAAAACAACAAGTATATAGGTGAGATGTCCAAAATTTTCTGTATATATGTATATACATTATACGCACCCATATATATCTCCATATAAACATGTGTAACCCCATATGCTATGTCAATATTTTGGAAGTTACAAGGCTGGTTCCAGGTATCTATGACTATATTATCCTATTATTACCCAGGATGGAACATCATTTAAAAGATTGTTTATTTAGAAACACCACAACTCCACTATTCCCTCTTGTTTATGAACACTATAAATTTACCGCTTCATAGAAAAACTTTATATCATATACATTGTCCCATGATATGAGGAGCACATCAGGAAGGGGTGGGGGGAATGTTTTTTCACCATTTAACAATACAGATCAGAGCTCATAACAGTTATGTTCATTATAGACTCTAGACATTTTTTTTAGCATTTGTATATTTCAATGCCCAGATCACAAATAACCCAGGGCTGTACAAATTCTGTTTCCTTTAGTGTAAATGTTCCCCATTTTCTTTTTTTTGATGTATCATTTTCTTATAAATATATTTACCATAAACATCTCTGCATATAGCATGATTAGACATCTGAGTCATAGGGAAATGCAATTATAGAATCTGTATTAAAGCTACAACAGAGAATATAAGACTACAGAGGAAAAAAAAATAATTGCTCAGCAATGCAAGTGCTGGCAGCATTATCAGCAGTCCTTTTCCAAGACTGATGACTGAGACCTGTCTGAGACTTACTATTTTAGCATGGGATATTCTAATCCCTTTGTATACACTGGCAACAGCATCAGGAACAAGTACGGTGTTCTCAAGTCACAACATCAAGGCTTCAAAGAGGAGTGCAGCATGAATCCAAATCAATCTGCTCTACAAAAGGCTTTAAATCCAGTCCTCTACACACAGACCTTATACATAGTTTCTGATAAGTAAACTAATTCCCTTATTTACCTTATATATTTTATTTTTTCTGCTGTCAAAGCAGTTAGTGTTTTATTAGTCTTTATTGTTAGTGTTTTAATGTAATTCTATTTTTTTATTTAAAATTACTGCTCTTGTAAAGGTGCCTGATTTATTAAAGCTCTCCAAGGCTGGGGAGACTTTCATCAGTGAAGCTGGGTGATCCAGCAAACTTGGAATGGATCTGGTCTAGGGCTGAAAACATTTGCTAACAAACAGCAAACAATATTTGAGAAATCCATTCCAGGTTTGCTGGATCACACAGCTTCATCGATGAAAGTGTATCCTCCCCAGCCTTGGAGAGCTTTAAAAAATCAGGCCCATGGTTTTTTCCTGTATTTGAGTTTATATATTTTGTCTGTTTTGATAATTTTACCTTTTTGTAGCCATGTACAATATAAATAACATTTTGCATATAAACTGTACACACGGCAGATTTTCGCCCGATAATTGGCCGATACCGATTATCGGGCGAGAAAAATTTGCCGTGTGTACGCAGCTTTAGTGTTTTAATGTAATTCTATTTTTTTATTTAAAATTACTGCTCTCGTAAAGGTGCCTGATTTATTAAAGCTCTCCAAGGCTGGGGAGACTTTCATCAGTGAAGCTGAGTGATCCAGCAAACTTCGAATGGATCTGGTCTAGGGCTGAAAACATTTGCTAACAAACAGCAAACAATATTTGAGAAATCCATTCCAGGTTTGCTGGATCACACAGCTTCATGGATGAAAGTGTATCCTCCCCAGCCTTGGAGAGCTTTAAAAAATCAGGCCCATGGTTTTTTCCTGTATTTGAGTTTATATATTTTGTCTGTTTTGATAATTTTACCTTTTTGTAGCCATGTACAATATAAATAACATTTTGCATATAAATATTTCAGCAGCATTCAGCAGGTGGTGAGTGTTGTACTACAGATCATACACATGGCTAAATGGGTCAGATGAACAAATAAGGATACACACAGCCCCTTCACCTTACCTAGTACTGTTAGTGCCCATCTGAATTTTAGGATTGCAGGGGTCATTAACAAATGCAAACCTATTGCTGGTCTTTCCTATTGAAAAAAAAATCACCACTAAACAAAAATGAAAAAAAAAATATTTCTTTTCCTTTAGAGCAGGGGTGTCAAATTCAAATACACAGAGGGCCAAAATTAAAATCTTAGACAAAGTCACGGGCCAAACTTGAAATTAATTGAAAAAATTGAGGAAGTTTTTCCTTTTCATTAGATATAAAACCTTTTCATATGGAAACTGAGCTTTTGCTTAACATTCAATCTGGAACAAGCCTATAATAGAGAAATAGCACCGGTACTACAATTCCCTGCGTCTATAAAATAGTCTAATGCGAGTCACGCATAGGCAAAGAGCTCGCTGGTCTATAGACGGGAGTGATGCTGGGAATTGTAGTAGCGGCACTATTTCAATGCAGCGGCGGGCCAGTTGCAAATCATACTTAGGATTTCTTTTGAGGGCCAAAAATGGATGTTGTGGGCCAGATTTGGCCCCTGGGCCAGAGTTTGACACCCCTGCTTTGGAGAAACTTATAAAAAACACAGAACAAAGGCTGTACCTGCAGTAAAGAAACTTTTCCAGCAGCCTGCACAATTGAACATTTTTCTACTGTATGTCCTAAGAGAATAAAAATGATTCCTAAACTCTCTTTAGAAGCTAGAACCTCTAGGAATGTCAATCTTCTGTGATGCTTGCTGCAGTCAGTGGCTACTCCCATTGATAATAGTAATGTAGGGATAAATTGGAAGAAATACTTTGTGGTTAAAAAATACAGATTAAAATATTGAGGCGAGTGCATAGAGATGTCAGGTCTTTTACATATAGACATATGATGTTGAACTTTGCAGCTCCACTACAAGAGCCATAGGCCCTGCACCACTACACCATTCAACTGCCACATTCTGTGATTTTACACTATATGAGAGACAATGGTATAGGAAAAAAAAACATTAAAGTACTAGTGATGCTGAGTCAATTTTGCAGGCCGGAGTTTATGAATTTATTCTATGGGGTGCTCTTCATGCTTATAATGCAATGGAAAGCAGGATTTCATTATGAATATCTAACTATTCATATGGACCTAATTTATGAAAGCTCTCTATGACTGGAAAAGATCAAATGTTATGGGAGATCCTGGGTGATCCAGCAAACCTGGAACGGATTTCTTAAAAGCATCTGTTCTTATTTGGCAAGTATTTTCAGTCCTGGACTAGATTAATTCCATGTTTGCTGGATCACACAGGTTCACCCATAAAAATCTATCTTCTCCAGCCTTGGCTTTGTTAAATCAAGCCCAATATGTACTCATCTGAATATTTAACATCTGTACAGATAGGCCTATTCACAATACAGACCTACTACAACACATTAGAAAAAGACTATGGAGGAGTTACAGACATAATTAGCTATAGAACTCTATGGAACAGTGTACCTAAAGCCACGACTTCCACACCTTGCACTGACCAACAAGACTAAATCTTGTGTAAGCAAGTTGGAAAAAAACTCTCCAATTTTATATGTTTTTGTTCTATAAATAAGGAACTCTGAATTCACAATTTTGAGGAACAAATAGCAAATATTGTTGTGGTTTTGACCTGCATAATCTAACGAGGAATAAGCACATTGTTTTGGGGCTTTGGAGTCAATTTTAGACTTATTCTTGACCCACATTGTAAACACATGAAGAAAAATAAACCATTGACAATAATGCATGAAATTTAGAATGTGAGTAAAAATAGAAAAGCCTAAAGACAGAGGTTTATAGAGAAAACATTTTTTAGCTTGACATTAATTCTAAAAAACATTTCTTAAAGAATGGCCAGAATCCAGTTACAATATAATCGCAAAATGTACCAGCATTCTAGTAACCCAGTAAAAGGATACTTTAGATTGCTTGAGAATGTTAGAGATTTTTTAATAATACACATATTTTAAAATTCACCTCACAATGTTAGTTTATGGCAAATTCACCGTCTATATCTTCTAAATCTAAAATGCTTTTTATTTAACGTTCAGCTGCTAAAGCATAAGAATTTTACAGAAAAAATAATATTTTTGTTTAAATATAGTTATTTTCATAAAATACATATTAATAAAACTAAACCAAAGCATTGCCAATTGTATTTATATACAATTATAAAAATAACACAAAACAGTATTATGTGAACAGCCAATGATCAGCTTTCAATGCATTTCTGCACGTTGTGCATTGGTTATTTACAATGACACACAACACCTACAGATTCGCACTCGCACAAAAAATGATTTATGGCTGTGATAGAATATGATATATTGATGAGAAAGTTATTGGCACTTACATTGAATCTGTTCTTGCTCCATGCAGAGGAAAACAATAGGTTTCACTTAGCTTTACATACTCATCTTCTTTTTAAATCTCTGATGATCTATTTGGCCGGTCAGTAAAAAAAAAAAGATACTTTGCTTAAATCTCCTTTTTTTATAATTTATATATGCTGCATTCAACAGATATGGCTACCTTAGGTAAATTATACATACCAATGTAGGAAAGTAGTGGGGGGGGGGGCTCCTTCATACTTTTATGACACTAACACTAACAATGACACTAACACTTACATGACACTAACAATGATGATGAGGTGCAAAATATTTGTCAAGGCTCCAATTTTTTTGAAGCAAAATAAAAACACAATTGTTGATTGCTCCCTAAGGGAAAGTACTGATCAATTGGATCCTACATTGGTTAACATGTTAGGTCTTGATTCCCTAATTAGCCCCGATTCTGGACAATTCAAAAGAAATGAAGAAATAAAAAATTTTGGTTTATTGGTTTAATGGCCCTGATTCATCAAGCAAAATCAGAAGCTCGCTTGCGCATCCGCAACTGAATGAGCTCGCGGCCGGAGCCGCACATCTCCGGCAGCTTTACACTGGCGAGCTTGCATTAAAAGTCACTGTTTCTCTAAAAAATCATTCTTTCTGATTGCACACATATTACCCTTAGCCCTAAACAAAAATGTTTGTGCTGTTTAAATGTTTAAAACATGTATGTGCGCTAAACAAATAAGCATATTTTAAAATCACTCATTTCTTTTCTGTTATGCAAGAGTTAACCGAGTTCAACTCCTCTACATAGGCGCCTATATAAAAGCTTCCGATGCCTGATCGAAGGAGCCGTTCGCGGGTAAATCCCGCGACTATCTCGCGACTGACCACGCGCGAAGCCATCGGACCAGATTTTCCCACAAAAGTCACAAGCACACACTTTTTTCAATTATTTCATTTTATATCAAGCCAAACTACAATAATATTTTAATTAGATCACAAATGCTTGGTGAGAATTTTTTTACAATTCATGCTATTGTGAGATGACATATTATGAAGTGCTTACTAGTATATATACAGCTTGATCTCAATTAGTTTGCAGTGTTGCAAAGCAAACCAAAAAGTATAAAAACAGTGCAACAAATGTAACAATAAATCAATTATTTTGTGAATGAGTACAATATAACCTAAAAAAGTATCACTTACCCAAAAGACGATGAAGCATTAAAGATTTTAATTGACCTGTAATGGACTGTAGATACGCACAGAACAGTGAGCAGGTGTGCGCTAATTAATTGCTATGATCTCACCATTGACAGCATAACAGATCCTCCTTAATCGCGCAGCTGAAATCTAATCACCTTAATTGGCAGATTCGCGACCCCTATTGCTCATTATTATCAAGGCAGGAATCCGGCTGGCAGCGAGGGGCGAGTGTACGAGCGCACTCGACTTCGGACCGCAGGAAACCGGTTCGCTGGAAGCGCAAACGTACGCGCGTCCAGTGAGCGCGCATTTTATTGATGAATCAGGGCCAATATATTTATTAACCACCTGACCGATAAGCCCGACCTAAAAAAAGTTACTATTTTCGATAAGCCTGAATTTTCTCACTGTATGAAAATACAGTGAGAAAAGTTCGGGTTTATGGATCACTTACCTGGTCCCGCTGCGATCGTCCATCCGTCGTGTTCCAGCGCTGTCCTCCAGCGTCGGGTGTCCTCTCCGGGAAGAAGAAGCTGGCCGGCTTCTTCTTCTAAACCGGCCGGCTTAGAAGAAAAAGCCGGCTGGCTTAGAAGAAAAAGCCGGCCGGCTTCTTCTCCCTCCATTCTGTCCAGCGTCGATCGCAAAAAAAAAAATACTCACCTTCTCCCTCCGCTCCTCCGGACATGTCTTCTCTCTTCTGTCTTCAGCCAGCGTTATCTTGCAGTTCTCAGTTATCTTGCAGAATGTTTTCCTCCAGAACTGCCCTTTTTAAGGCTTTATCTACCCTGCCTTTAGTCCAGTCTTGTTCTCTAGTCTGCCAATAAATGTCATGCTGCAGAAACCAAACTTCTCAGTGTGATGAACTAAGTTGTTTTTTTTTGCATAGCATTTTGCACTAAAACTCCAAACTTTTTTTCACAGCAATTGCTCTTTTTGTTGCTTCCATAAACCCCCTTTTGTGAAGAATACAAATTAGAGTTGCTGCCCAGATGTTTTTGGTCTTGACTTTCTCTAGGCAATGTAAACGTTGTGGCACATACTATCTATTTTTTAGACGCAAGGTAATGGTGCTCTAAGGATGCTCATAGCTTGCAATATTCATGACCCAACCCTGTTAAATGTATCAGAATATTATCCCCGCCCCCCTGCGATGATGTGTTTTTTTATGTTCTCTACAAAACTCTGAAACCTTCCATAAATGGCTAAATTTACTATCAGATCAAGCGATACTTTATTTGCACACACATAGACTCAATTCAACTAATTCTGTGAGCTCGCAACAACACTATGATATAATATTTGTTGCATTCAATCACATTAAAGGGTTTCAAAGAAAAACTGGTAAACTACTTATGCAATCAATTGTTTTGTTATTTTTATATATGCATTACCATTCACTGTTTTGTGATGTTTATGATATAAAATGCTAGTTAATCTATTTAAATTCTAGGCTGTAACTTTTCTAAATGTGGAAAGTTTGCACTGGTAAATAGTTTTGCAAAACATTTAAATAAGAAACTTATAAATATTTCAATAAAAATAATTAAACTAACAGATCAAAAATAATGCAAAGAAATAATACAGTTAGGTGTTCATTTAAGTAGATGTGAGAAAACAATGTGCATCATAAAGCTAATATTAACTAAAGAATTTACAATTGTATATCTTTTTTTTTTATCCTTGCATCTCTATACTTTTAATCTTTTACAGAAGTGTTTCTCTACTAGAGTACTGTGGAACCCTATGGTTCCTCCAGAGGCTCCCAGGGGTTCTTTGGGAAGGTGTTTAACTTACACCAATAATCTTTTTGACTTTCTCCAATGATGATATACTTCCCCATGGCTGGAAATATACAATACATTCTTCCCACTGCTCACCGTGCTGATATACCCAGAGCTGTGTATTAGGTTATTATAAAAGGGGTTCCCTGGGAACCTAAAAATTATTTCAAGAGTTCCTCTGTTAAAAAAGTCAAGAAAGGTCATATAAACTGTACTACAGTCTTTTTGCTGCTACTTTCTATCTACTACTACTTGCTGCAGCAACTGCTTAGATGGGTAATGGTAGACACACCCTCCAGCCATGATATAAGGCAAGCCAAGGCCTCTAATTCATACTGTGAGAGGGTCTAAGTTTGCAGTGCAATTCAGTACAGGAAAGAAACCTATTCAGTTTTGCAGGACTGACAATAGGAGCTCAGGCTAAATATACCTTATTTTTTGCCATATAAGACGCTCCGGAATATAAGACGCACCCAATTTTAAAGGAGGAAAATCTAGAAAAAAAGATTCTGAAAGATTATTCCCCTTCTGATCACTCATGTGCCATTCATACCGGTATTCCCCTTCTGATCACTCATGTGCCATTCAAATTCCCTTTCTGATCACTCTGTGCCTTTCAAATTCCCTTTCTGATCACTCTGTGTCATTCAAATTCCCCTTCTGATCACTCTGTGCTTTTTTTCCACTGTACGGCAGTTAGGACAGGGAACAGCAGGGGGCGATGTGCCGGCTTCTTTCGCTTGGCACTGCAGCCAGGAGGAGACACACGCTGCTGCCAGAGAGGAGAAGAGACACACGCTGCAGCCAGCGAGGACAGGAGACACACGCAGGATCTGGTATCGGGTGAGTATATTATTTTTATTATTTTATAACACATTTGTCGTATAGGACGCATCAACTTCCCCCCCAGAGAGTTTTCCCCAGTTTCTTCCCCAGTTTTGGGGAAGAAAAAGTGCATCTTATACGGCAAAAAATACGGTAAGTCTGGTTCACTGGTATAGAGAGCAGCTTTTCTTTTCCAGGTATAAAAAAGCCCAGTTTTATGTTATTCAACATGGATTGATTGCACCCTTGTATTGTATCCGTTTAATTGAAATACAATGCATGCGTTCTCATGTCCATTTTGCACATTTAGTAATGATACAATTATAATCACATCCGTTTTAAAAACCACAATATTTTATTAAGAAATATTAATTCAACAGCATCGTATTACCTTACTGCTGTTTTCTCACATTAAGAAATGAGTAGCGGGATCATGTAGTGAAAATTCTTATATATTTCTACTAAAGATGCTAACTGCATTGTAAATTGCAAATTTAATTTCCTTATCAGAATCTCTACTTGCAAAATCCTATTGTTTTCAGTTTCTTTATAATTTCAGGGGAATGTTTTAAACTTACCATATTTTTTGTAATGCTTTCAAATATTGCTAGGATTTAATATGCACAATATACCTTTACAAGAAATCCATAATTAAATGGTTTATCCATTTTAAACCATCATAGCTGACTGCTTCTCATATATGGGACTGGTATTCTGCTATTCTGCTTAGACAAAATGGACCAAGTTTAAATTATATTGTCATTCTGACCTTTAAACACATGTTTTGGCTGGCTGTAGGCACCTCATTCTTCCTACTCTCCACCAACAGCAAACGTAACCCGATAACTTCAAACACTTCCCTGTATTTTCCTCCTTAATAAACCTACAGACAACTTTGGATACCAGCTCCTGTACACATATGATTCTTTTTTTTATAATGAACTTGATAATGAATATCTGTGATACACCAGTAATAGAATCTTATATCCCTGCAAAAATAAGTCCTTATGCAAATTGATCGTAACTGGTTCGAATAAACATTCGTTTCATCTCACATCTACTACCCATTTTCTCCCTGAGATGCAATAGGTGGAACACATTTGAAGGAAGATCAGTGTAACACAACAGACACCCTGCTAACCCTCTACTTTATTTTACGATAACAGAGGCCTAACTAAACCTTTTTTCTCCTTTTTTCTTTTATGTTACCTATCCATTAAACAACATCAACAATCTGAGTCTCTATCTCCTAGAGAAGCAATTATGCCAAATGCGTAGGGAAACAAGACACATAAATAGTATCAAGAAAGCGACAATTTGTAACATGTAAAAATTTTCTCACATCTTGTTCTATGAGCCCATATTGAAAGAATATGCTCCATCATTGTCGATTTATGAATCATTATGAATCAATATGCATATGAATTGAATGCCTTGTTTCCCCAAAAATAGTACCTACCCCGAAAATAAGCCCTAGCATAATTTTTCTGTATTTTTGAGGATGCTTGAAACATAAGCCCTACTTTCAAAATAAGCCCTCCCCCGAAAATAGGCTACGATATATATAAATATATGGACAAGAGGTGCTCATTTAATGAAAGCAGTATTGCTAGACATGAGAAATTGGGGCCAATGGTTCTAAATGAAAATGGAGTCCCAAGAAATTCAAGATGGATTTCAGGATTTAGAGAGTTATGATGATGTTCCAGAATGTGATGACATGAGTATATTTGAATAAATGTTGATTTTTTTGTTCAAGAATAAAAGTTGATTGTTCATGAAAAACTAAGACATCCCCTGCAATAGGCCCTAGTGCATTTTTTGGAGCAAAACATAATTTAAGACACTGTCCTCTTTTCTGGGAAACAGGATATGCAAATGTTTTATGTTTTTCACTAAATAATTTTCAAAAAGCTGTCTTTTGCTGTCCTCTTCTGTTTCTACTATTTCATTTTGTTTAATGTATGGGAAGCTTTAAAGACCATAGCCTTTTCTTTATTTTTATTATTATATTTATATAGTGCCAACATATTATGCAGCGCTTTACAACGTTTATGGTCCTGTCACTAGCTGTCCTTCAAATGGGCTCACAATTTAATGTCTTTAATATAGTCAATTGTCATTACCACAGCCTAAGGTCAATTTGGGGGGGAAGCCAATTAACCATCTTTTTTTTTTCTCCTGTCTCTATTTTTAATCTTTTATTAGTCAATTTTATAAATTTTAGGCTTAGTCTACACTGACTGTTTCTCCAGCGTTTTAAAGCCCATGCGTAAAGTCCCCATGCATTACAATGGGCTAATCTACACAAGGATGTTTCCTTCAGGGACGTTTATGAGCTTTATCTTAAACGTCGTTTGCAACGTTTAAAAAATTAAAATGCAGGATATACGTGGGAAAGTGCATTGAACTCAATGGAGGCGTTTACAAGCGTTTTTAAGCTTTTTTTGAAAGCTTCCATTTAAAACAGTGGGGGCTGTTATAAGCGTTTTTAGCAGGTCTTTGGAATCTGGAATCTTTAAAAAGGAGACTCCTAGATATCCACCACCCCACACTCATTCCCTGAAAGGGAATGAGTAAGGGGTTTTATGTACCCCTGTACTCATTCCCTGAAAGGGTTAAAAGTAAAACTTTTATAAACGCTTATGTAAAATCACAGCAAATTGCAGTAATTTGCGGTAAACCGCGTCAGAGGCGTTTATAAAAGTTTTTTAGCATTTTAAAGTTAAGCTTTAAAACGCTTGTAAAAGGGCATAAAAAAACACATATAAACGGATTAGGAACGTTTATATGTGTTTTTAAAACTGATCATGTAGACCCAGCCTTAATGAATTATAAAAAAATGTTATAAATCAATTTTATTTATATATTTTTTTTTAAATATTTTTTTTATTTTATTTATATAAACTTTTTTACTTTTTAAAAACAAAGTTTATAATTTTCTGTGGCTTCCTATGATGTGCCTATAGCCTAAACGTACCATTGAGTTTAGTTATACAGTAGTTAAAAGTCTAACTACAGTTTTCCTCTGGTGCACCCCTGATTAATTAGAAGGAGAGCCTGAGTCTACAGAGAAAAAAATTCAGAAACACTGATTAAAAGAAATGTATTCCATTAATATCATTATCCACAATTACATTTCAGTAAGAAGATAGCAGATTTATTTCTAAATCCCAGTGTTGCTTTATCTCCAGAATCTTAAACTGGATCAGCTGCAACCACAAGAGGCTGATGCCTCAAGGCCCCAAGATGCAAAACTATGTCAAAAATGGACAGTTTGCCAGGTTGCTGGGATGAAACATTCTTATTTTCCATTTTCCAAATCCTGGAGACAATAGCCCAGAGCCAGGTTAGTTTGTAGCTGTTGCCCCTCACTTTAGCAAGGCAATTGCTTATCTTTCCTAGGACAGAAGGGGCTAAGAACAGCTGCCAGGTTTTAATTAAAATAGTTACAGCTTATCCAATGCTGCAGGGTCTATTTGACTACATGATGGCTAGTAGCTGAAGAATTTTAAAATGTTTGCATGGATCATTAATACATTTTTTCAATACAAGTAAAAAATTCAAAACTATTATTTTCTCATTCTAGTAAGTGTCTAATAAGTGTCCTTCTAAAACTTTATTTACTTATCTGTTTAATAAGTCAGTAAACTTGACATTTTTTTTTCACATTCAATAGTATTCTAGTTTGGGCTTGACTAGTATGTTAAATGTTATCAAAATGTTATCTATAAAAAAAAAAAGTTGATGGATTAATTAATTAGATAAATATCTAATATTACACCAGCCGTTTCTGCATCCAACTTTGTTCTACCTGTTATTTAGGGAGCTCTTTGTGTTAGATACATTGCATGGGTGAAAAAAGTGATGCACCTAAACCATGTGCAAAGTAAACCTGTCAAAAACTGGGATAATTTACACTGGGCATGTATGTGTAAGCAAAACTGTAGATCCAGATTTATTGTCTGCTTAGGGTATATGCAAATCTTTAATTTTCATTGGCTAAATCCTTCCAACTTGCCAAGTCTTTTAAGGTCCAATTTCCCATTTGGACCTTAAATATTACAGTTACGGTACATACCTAGTGGATGCCTAAGGTGATTAGGGTAGCCTCTCCTGCCAGCCTGGCCCCAGTGATCTTGATGTTGATGGCAGGAATCAATGAGTTCTAAGAGGGCTTAAGTTAGAAGTAGATTAGAATTCAAACCAAGGCTTGTAGCATAATGGTAGACAAGGTACAGGAACATAGATCAGAGGGAGGTTGGTCATAAGCAATAGTTGGCAATGTGCAAGCAGGTTCGGTGCCAACCAAGAGACAAGCAGTCAGAGTACAATCCAGGTCGCCACAAGTAATCTAAAATGTGTCAGGTCAGGTGCATACAGGGATAAAGACCAGTTACCAAGGCAGCAGGTACGAGGCTATTTTTAAACAGGCTGTTTTGCATCAGCTAACAAATCTTTTACAGTTGCATACAGGAGCATAAGCATGCACCCGAGCCAATCTGTGTGCTTTTTTATTACACATTGTAATGGCTAATAGGTAAGCTTAGCAAAAAAAAAAAACTCATTGTAACGCAATGTGCAGTTTTTCATCAAGATCCCCATGTCTTTAATTGTTGATATCTCCCATGCTCTTTGAAAAATGGCATACACTGTTCTACTAAAAATATGTAAAAACATGTGTATTGCTATGCTAAATGAGCTTTGATAGTGTTTTTCCAATTTTGTTCAAGACTATAGAGTAGAGTGTATTTGAGAATTGGCTAAATGTGTTTGACCACCTGTGGAGCAAAATAGATGGCACATGCTGGCAAAAAAAGGTTTTTGTGTGGTATACAAGTTTGTCATTTTAGACAATATTTCCTTGTAAAAATGAAAATCAAAACAAGGCAGTATTCAGTAAATTCTGTATTGTATTTTAATCATTTTTGTGATGGGATTTTAGTATACTAATTTTGGGAAATGGCTATTTTATAGTAACAATGCAGGGCCAGCAAGAAAGTATCTGTTTAGCCCAAGAAAATGTATAGTACCTTGCTTTTACAGAATATAAAAATCTACTGTAAAGTACGTTGGCAAAAACCTCTATTTTTTTTATTTTAAAGCAATACATTTATAAGTATATTATCAGGCACAGACGCAGCCCAATAAGTTAAGTAATGTGAAATTTCAATAGGAACACAGAGAATTAAAAAAAAGATATTTTACCGCTTACTAAAAAGTTTTTAAAAGCTACAGCTTCAAAAGTTTTATGTTAGATAATGTCAAGTATGTCTTATTTGTCAAGGGCCCTTTTATTTCTCAACATGCACAGCTGGTATTTTGGAAATTGAATTTGTATACAGATTGCCAGCTCATGGAACAAAACCAATAAGGGTATTTTGGCAAAAAAAGTCCTGAAATAATGATATACAATAGAAATACTAAACATTCTACCAACAAATAGCAAATTACTATTAAGAAATCCATTCCAGGTTTTCTGGATCATGCAAGTTCACCCATGATCTTCAGTCTTGAAGAGTTTTAATAACTTAGGTCTATTGTTTAATGGCGGCAGCACTATTCTATGTTTATTTGAAAAAGTTTTGAATTTGGTTTCTTAGTTGCAGGATTTCAAGCCTATGATAAATGAAATTTAAGGACCTGTAGTTAAAAGAAAGGCAGCAAAGCTTACTAGAAGAAAGAAAAGTAAGTCTGTACTTGTTTGTGTTTTGTTGGATATACCTAGATAAAAGGAATCTTAGAGATTATCTTCTGGGCGAGTAAATAAAGGTAAGAAGTCCTTAAACAGACCTTGCCTGTGGACTGGTATAATGGGGTGTAAACCTGTTCTACTGTTGAAATGTTTCATAAAAAATATATAATTTCCAGACAAAAAGATTACAGAATGCGTATGCAATTTTTCAAGTTATTTTTAGTACTTTTTAGTATTTGTATTTGTTTATTACAAGGGATTGCTATGATAGTTTAGAATCTTCATGTAAAAAAGGTGTCCAGCTAGGTGATTGTTTATTCACCGGGTTTTGTATGTATTAGCCCTAGAATCAGAATATTCAATACTGGTCAATATTTTGCCTTATATAGAGGCTTGCCAGGTAACACTAGGAAGTATTTCAAAGAACTTTTCCTAAGTAACCACTTAATTAACAAAAACAAACTCCTCTACTGTATTTAACTTCCACTAAAATCGTAACTACCACTAAATCAAAGTTATTACATTTGTACAATAAATATAATGTCTGCCTATATGTACAGCAGTTTATTTTATTATAATCAATTTTGAGAACAGATGCACTTGAGAAAATGAAGAGCAAAAAAATGTGTTGATATTTTATATGTTACTTTAATTTTTGTAAAATTATTTGTCTTCTTTTTAATGGGATAACAGAAGTACTGAAAGTAGACACACACAGATTTGTTTTTTCATTTTAAAACAACATGTACAGGAAGGAATTTCTGTTCATGGCTCCAACTTCACTTAACATTCTAAGCTATTGATGTCTTATGTAAAATTCTTGTGGAGATAGAAAGTTCTGGCCTTCAAAGCGATGAGTCACACAAGCTTAAGTCATCATATGGTGCACCTTTCATTCATAGACCCTTGAACTTTATAACAAAGTGATGTGAATAATTGCTTATATTTCAGCAATTTGATTTTTCATTTTTTTTGTGCACAATATGGAAGGATTCAATCAGTCATGGGCATGAGTAATTCATCATCTTCTCGGTATAGTAGAGGGTCAGGTTAAAAATTCAGTTTAGGTAAATGTAGCAATGTATGAAGGACATTGTATTCAGAATATGCTTATTCATGTGCCCCAACCAGGTAACATTCAATATGACATTAAATAAAAAGTATAAAACATTATATTTCAAAGAGGTATAATCAAACATGCTGTCCAAATCATAGTTACATAGTTAGTCAGGTTGAAAAAAGACAAGTACATCAAGTTCAACCACTAGAAAAATAAACATATCCCAGATAATAACCCAACAGATGTGATCCAGAGAAAGGCAAAAAAAAAACCTGGTACAATTTGCTCCAACAAAGGAAAAAAAATCCTTCCTGATTCCATGAAGGAATTGGATGTTTCCTGGATCAACAGTCTGCGTTCCCTTACTTCCTGAGGGAGCCTATTCTACATTTTCACATACCTTACAGTGAAGAATCCCTTCCTTACCTGGAGCCTAAACTTCTTTTCTTCCAGACACAGAGTGCCCTCTTGTCCTTTGTGATTGAAGTGAATTATCGGGTAGAGCCTTCTCTATAGGGTGATCATATCCCCCCTTAAACGTCTCCTCTCAAGGAAGAATAGATTCAGTTTAGCTAATCTCTCCTCATAGTTGAGCTCCTCCATCCATTACTTTTTTAGTTTAGTTGCCCTTCTCCGCACTCTCTCTAATTCCACAATATCCTTTTTGTGAACTAGTGTCCAAAACTGGACTCCATATTAGGTCCAGGTGAAGTCTGCATATGCAGGTGAAGTCATATGCAGGTGAGGTCTGACCAATGCTTTGCACAGGGGCAGGATTCTGTCTCCATCTCTGCAGTCTATTCCTCTTTAAATACAAGAAAGTACTTTGCTTTAGACAGGTTTAGATATTGCAGCTCGTCATTGCATACTGTTATTAAGTCTATGATCTACCAGAACCCCCCGATCCTTTTCCATTTCTGATTCGCTAAAATGTTTTCCCCCTAGACAGTATGAAGCATGCATGTTGTTAGCCCCCAAGTGCATACCTTTACATGTATGTATCTATATTAAATGTCATTTGCAACTTGGCTGCCCAATCAAACAGTACATCCAGGTTTGCAAGGTACATCTAGGTCTGTAAATTATAGACATACTGTTGGACTTAATTACATTATATAGCTTGGTGTCATCTGCAAACACAGAAATGGTACTTTTAATCCCAAACTCTATATCATTTATAAAGATGTTAAACAGTAAAGGTCCAAACACTGAGCCCTGGGGTACACCACTAATAACCTTGGACCATTCAGAGTATTAATCATTCACTACTTTATGGATGTGATCTTTAAGCCAGTTCTCTATCCATTTACAGATAGACTTTTCTAAACTTTTTGACCTTAACTTGCATAGTGACTGTTATCACTGCAGGTCGTGCCGGTGCCGCTGCCCCAAATTGCAAGCACGGGCGCCGGGTCCTATCTTTCAGGTAACCCCACTACCTGTGTTCCATGCCTGTGTTTTCTTCATGCTGAGACTTGCTCTGGTGTTTGAGCTGGCGTGGGTGTGTCTCTCTTAATCCATGAGGTAACACATACACGCCCTCTGTTTTCTACAGCCTATGGCTGGTTTCTCCTGTGGTCAGCTGCCACTGGCCTGGGGATTGCTCTGGAGTGGCACCTGGCAGCTACCCCTCAGCCCAAGCCTATCCTCACCACCAGAAGCTCTAGTGAAGACCAGGTAGCGGCTTAGTCACGCCCCTCTGGAGCGTACCCAGTCAGTGGCACAGTGGGTCCACACCCGCTTGCATAACAGTAACTTTCTGTGGTGTACGGTGTCAAATGCTTTAGCAAAGTCCAAGTACACTATATCAACTGCTACTCCACTGTCTACCTGTTTATTTACTTACTCATAAAAAGTTAGTAAATTTGTTTGTCAACTTTGTCTTTGTCTTTCTTGAATCCATGCTGACTATCACTTATAATATCATTCTCTAGCAGAAACTCCCTTATATGGTTATTTATCAAACTCTCTAGGACCTTTTATAAATATGGAAGTTAAACTTATAAATCGAGTCTTACCTGATCCGACGGCATCCTCCTTCATATTCCTCATCTTCTTTCTTCTTCCAGCCGGCGTCCTCTGCATCTGACGAGTCACAGGGGAGTACCTGGTGACCTCAGTGCGTGCAGAAGTTCCATTCGGGGCATGGCGGGAAATTCAAATCTATTTATATTGCATTCAATACAAAATATCTGTATTTATATGTGTAAAAGCAGTACATTGTCTTTCATGAACTTACGGAGATTCTCTTTTTTATGCACATTGGTTATAAGCTCTGCATTGTTAGAAAAAATTAAGTCCAGCAGAGTTTAATTTCTAGTTGGGGCTTCTATAAACTGTACCATAAAATTATCTTGTATTATATCCGGAAATTTTTTCCCTTTTGCAGTACTTGTAGTGCCATTACTCCAGTCAATGGCAGGGTAGGTAAAATCACCCATTACTACAACTGTGCCAGCATTGCAGCCCTTTCTATCTGTGCTAGTAGTTGTATAGCAGACTCCAAAAATTAACTGTGTATTTTTGTATCCCCATATTCAACTCCACCATAATGTCTCAACCTCATTACATGCTCCATCAAAAATTTCTTCTTTCACCACCACCTTTTTGTTTTACTCTGTCTAAATGAAAGAGAGAGTAACCAGGAATATTGTCAGCCCAGTC